>NC_135547.1:127382620-127671364 GCF_045843805.1 Urocitellus parryii
GGAGATGGAGGAGATGGAGGAGGAGGAGGAGATGGAGGAGATGGAGGGAGGAGGAGATGGAGGAGATGGAGGAGGAGGAGGAGGAGGAGATGGAGGAGGAGGAGGAGATGGAGGAGGAGGAGGAGGAGGAGGAGATGGAGGAGGAGGAGGAGGAGGAGGAGGAGGAGATGGAGGAGATGGAGGAGGAGGAGGAGGAGGAGGAGATGGAGGAGGAGATGGAGGAGGAGGAGAGGGAAAGAGAGAGAGAGAGGAGGAAAGAGAAAGGAAAGAAAAGGAAGAAAGGTTGGTGAGTGGCCTCATTCTGGGTATCTTCAAAAAGTTAATGCTCAAGCAGGAGAACCGGTGGCTCTGGTTGGTCCAGTTGGTGACGTTAGCCGTTGTGTTGCAGAACTGAAGAGTCTGGGCACCGGTCAGCACTGTCGCCCCTGCTCTGGAGGGTGCAGAAAGACTTGTGGAGTTTCCACGAGAGAGGGCGGTATTTCTGCAGTAGCATCTGCCCTCTGTGGGCTGGGAGTCATTCTGTGGCTGTTTACTGGCTTCGGATCTGGACTCCAAACCACGCTCAGAGGTCCCCTCAATGCAGTCTCTGAGCGAAACTGAAGAAAGTCCTTGCAAGATTGCAAAGGACAAGCAGGACCACGACATGCTGAAAATCAATCATTCCATCATCAGCCTGTGCAGGAAGTGACTCTTCCCTGCTCAGCTGGAAGTGATCAGCCACCGAGAGACCAGTGGCCATCTGCAAAGGCGGTCACACCTTACAGCTGTCTCACCTGAGCCAGGTGCACCAAGTAAGGAAAGGTAGAATCCAGTCATTCGAATCCGTGGAAGCGTCGGGGCACACCTGAGCCGAGCCAGATACAGGCGATTCATTTATCTTAGGAAAGAGTTCCGTGTGGTAGCCAAGAAACATACGGAAACAAAGATCTTTTGGGGTTCCATCTTGTTTCTGGAATTCTAACAAATATCGTTAGAAACGGTTTCAGCGGCTCATCTCTTTGTTTTTCCTATTTGTGACCAATAGGTTACGAGTGTCACGCTTTAATTATGGTTTCTGGACCATCGGATCCATCAACAGGGTTTTGGCATTTAGTCTGACATTTACTGAAATGCGCTGGTTGGCTCGATGCTTCATTTTTGAAACGTGTGAGCAACTGGGTTGCCTCAGGCACGTGCTGCCTGCTACCTGTGCAGGTAAGCACCTCCCCCATCTGCTGGCACACATCCCCATCTGCTGGCACACACCTGCCTCCTACGCACAATCTGGTGATGCTTTGTTCTGTCGGTTGACTTTGTCGTGGCTCCAGATCAGTGGAGCATCAGGTGCCCGGAAGCATGGGTCTCTAAGATCTCACTCTCTGTCTACCCCTGAGATTTCTGCTAAATTCATCACGCAGCACGAGAAAGAGTTGCAGTGACTAAAAGATAAGGATGGAATAGAACTACCCTGAGACTAACGCTGGATGTTCGGTACCGCTGTCCCCACCCCATTTTAATGCTACGTGTCAGTTCCCCAAGGATGACAAAAATGGATAGTGATGTCTCCGTTGGGTTTTGCCCCCAACCCAGGGCAGGTCTTGAAATACAGACTTGAGGGCAAGTAGTTCATTCAGGAGGTGACCTTGAGAGACGGGAAGAAATATAGGAACAGAGCAGAGCTCCAAGTTGATGTGCCGGTGAATGGGAAACGGCGATGGGCCACCAGAGCTCAGTCCCACCAGGGACCCTGTACCAGACTTGGGGAATACACCTCCAAGTTGTCTGTCCCCGGGGATGAGGATTCTGCACCCTCTAATTGAGTGCTACCACCAGGTTAGGAGGTAGATGGGGAGACCCAGGCTCGGGCATGTTTAAGAATTGCACAGACTATTTTGGTGAGCTCCAGCCTTTTGCATACTAAAATAATCAGTGTCGATTCAGCATTTGTGGATGGCAGGTCCTCTGCCAGGTGCAGAGGAGGAAAAGATCACCTTCATTCTTTACTTGGCCCTGGCAGCAAGGGTTCAAAAGCATGGCCCCCTCCTTCCGCCTAGCCTTTTCCTGCTAAGCAGATTGAGGGTGCTCTATTTTCTGCAAACTACAGCATCGTCGGCCACATTTCCCTCGTATCCCCTACCACGTTACACACTGACATGTATAGGTATCGTGTCTCATGGATCTAACACTCAAAAACGTTTCTTGAATTAATGGAGATGTTTACTAATAATGAAACCGATGTTTCCCATCTCGACTGTGACTAATTTAACTGTCGGTCAGGGTTTCGGGCTCCTACTCAGATCATGATGCAGAAATGCTGGGAAAATACACAAATGCTCTTGCTAATACTATGGTGTGATCTGTCAATGAACTTCTAATGTGTCTGAGCCACTATACTCTTCACAGTGTTTCCCTACTAATGTTAACATGATTCAACACAAAAATTGCAAGATGTATAAGTGAGGAAGACAAAAGGAACTGGTGTGGGTATGACATATTTGTCTAATATGATAGAACCAGAATATCCCAGAAAGATATGAATGAGAAAGTGCAGGATTTGGAATGTGTTAGTCAGCATTCTGGTACTATAATTAAGTACCTGAGGTAATCTACTGAGAGCAGCAAAAAGGTTTCACCTCATTGCTGGGAAGTGAGAAGAGAAATAGGAACAGGCCACGGTCCCAAAATCCCTAGGGACATGTCTCCAATGACCTAACTTCCTCCCATTAGACTCCACCCCCTGGAGGGTCCACCACTTCCCCACAGTGCTGCTGTGGAGGTCCAGGGAGAGCACCGTGGCGTGTATGGCCAGCACCACAGGGTCGGAAACTGAGAACGACAATTCAGGCGAGGTGGCAAGAAAGAGGTATTCAGAAACAAAAGGAGGTGAGAACAGAATTTTTTCTTTTTTTCAGAAAGCACAAGGACCTTGGGAAGAATCAAATTTAGAGCTTTAACTTCACAGATAACCATTTCAATTGCTAGGGCCATTATTTTGCATTCTGTTATATTTAAGAGAATATAAGTTTAAGAATTTGGCACTTAGACCCATGATTTCAATTAAAATAAAATTATAATTCGATGCATGTAAAAAATATTGTATTAAAAAAATAAATAAATATATCAATAGAATGGAAATTTGAGACTGATTCAAAATAGATCACGTGTAACTAAGTAGGTTTGCAGGAGTGGTGCAGATATTAGAAGCTTTGTTAGAGTATTACGTTTTTTAAAAAAGATATCATTCACAAGAGTAGCAGATACCTAGAACTGATAAAAAAAAAGCCTTTGGAATATTTAAGTGTTTTTTAAAGAACTGATTATTCAAGGGGATTTATTCTGTAAAAATGAATTTGATCCTTAGAAAAATTAAGAGAATATATGCTAAGTTTCAGAATTTGGCTCTTAGACAATGTAAAATGTTAAATTCTCTATTGTGGGATACGATTAGTACTATGACAAAAAAAAAATTAAGCAAAGCATATTCTACAGCTTCAGTAGTAGGTACCAAATAGTATTGTTTTAAAATATATATATATGGGCTGGGGTTCGGGCTCAGTGGTGGAACACTTGCCTAGCATGTGCGAGGCCCTGAGTTCGATCCTCAGCACCACATACAGATAAATAAATAAAGTCAAGGTATTGTGTCTATCTACAACTGAAAAAAATATTTTTTAAAAAGATAAAATGTGTATGCATTAGAATAATATTTTAGACATTAAATGTTTTATAATTATAAATTATAATAACCATAGGAAAGTCAGCAATGGGTGTTTTAGAATAAGCATTTAATCCACAAGAATAATAACTGAAACTAATGCTTTAAAAAAATGCCTTTCTTGCCAGGTGTGGTAGCACACACCTGTCATCCCAGCAGCTCTGGAGGCTGAGGCAGGAGGATTGCGAGTTCAAAGCCAGCCTCAGCATAAGCGAAGTCCTAAGCAACTCAGGGAGACCCTGTCTCTAAATAAAATACAAAATAGGGCTGGGGATGGGGCTCAGGGGTTGCATGCCCCTGAGTTCAATCCTTGGTACCTCCCACAAAAAATGCCTTCCCTGTGTATTTGAAATAATTTTATGTGTATTGTTCACCATTCACATGTCACACCTGCAAGCTGGGTTCCCACGATGTCGACAGGCAAATGACCCAGAGAAGTGAAGATACAAAGCTCTCACCGACCAGCTCCACCAGCTGCACTGAGGAGGACCCTAAGACACTGAGCCCATTATATTTTTCACAGATGCGAAGAAGAATAGTAAAGAACTGTGAATCGTAATAGGAATTTTCCATTTTCTAACAGAGCACTTTTAGATGCACTAATAAAACAAAATGCATAGCGTATTCTCCAAGCCCCTTGCTCCCCAATGCTCGGGACCTCTCCCACCAGCCTCATCCTGCACCAGAGCCGTCCACAAGGTCACAGTGCACAAACCCACGTTGACACACGGCCACCTACACTCCACGGTTTGCAGGACTCTCTCTCGGTGGTGCAAAAAATCTATGAGATCCCCAAATCGTCATAACCTGAGTGCACCATGAAAGCATCATTGGAGAGAGTTTTGCTGCCCTGACCATGCACTGTGCCCTGCCTCGTCCTTATGTTATGTGAAGGCGATCCACATCTCGTGTTCTCAAACCTCGCTGGGTCTCCCTTCCCTGGTGGGTGAAGTGAGGCGTTACCCTAAACGGCCCCTTTGCTTCTTGGAAGGATGTGAGGTGTATCTTTGCAAATGGGGACAAAAAATCTATCCAATCTAGAGTTTGGAAACGCATTGGCTCAGTTTCCTTGAACTCAGGTAAGTCCCCTGAACCAACTCTAGCTCTATGACAGTGTAGCTAATTGGTTATGCACAGCCCGGTCAACTACCACTCACCAAGAAGGCTGCGCGAATCGTGGAAACCGCGGCAACGAGAAAATGGAGGCTTCGCATCCAACAGTCTTTACTCCTAGAGAAGAAAATGACCCCCAGATGAGCCAGTGTTGACTTAGAGCATGCCGGACTTCAAGTCAAGGGCGTGGGGGACGGCGAACTTGGAACAGAGAACACCCTTCCTTCAGCAGGAGCAGGCCCCGCTGTGTCATCCTGAGGCCATTACATTTTGGGCACGAGGAACTCACCAGACCAATCATCATCATCAAAACCAGCGCCGTGCTCAATGGCCGATTCCATTATGTACCCAAGAAAATGATAGGGAAAAGGAGCGTCCTGGCAGACGGTTTTGAAGGAGTCTTTAGATTCTACGAAAATGGGTGTTTCTCAGACTTTATCTTTCATTATCACTCCTCGATGGAGCTGTTCTTGCGGGCGTTATTTTCCCTGGTTGCTACTGCTAATGGAATTTTTATGCCCCAGACATTCTGCACCCCTGTCTGTGTACTCTGCTGTGAATCTGGTGATTCACCCATAAGAAGAGGGCAAATACTGAAAGATCGATCATGATCCTCACAGGATCATCAACCCATGAAACGCTCCAGTGATTTCTTTTTTCCTGACCCATGAACTAAGGTCGGGAGCTGATTCTGTAGCTAAATGTGGTGGACGCAGGTGTCAAAGACAAAGGCTGACGCGTAGACTCCTCGGCCTTTTCCAAACCACTGCACTTCCTAAGACCAAGAGGCAAAACATCTGGGCAAAGAGGCTTTAAATCATTCATAAAATCCGAAGATTTTTAAAAAAATGTTTAAGAAATTGCTACTGGGCAGGGGATGTGGCTCAAGCGGTAGCGCGCTCGCCTGGTATGCGCGCTGCCCGGGTTCGATCCTCAGCACCACATACAAACAAAGATGTTGTGTCCGCCGAGAACTAAAAAATAAATATTAAAATTCTCTCTCTCTCTCTCTTTAAAAAAAAGAAAAGAAATTACCACTTCATTGCCATGACACACAGAGCTCTCAATTTGTCTCTATTACTGAAATGAAAGTAAGTCTCTAATATGCTACAAAATATACCTACATTTAAATACATATTAACTAGCACAGAATTCTCTCTCTCTCTCTCTCTCTCTCTCTCTCTATATATATATATATATATATATATATATATTTACTAGCACAACAAAGTATATGTATGTGCAAATATATTCTGTATGTAAATATATATTTACATATTTAAAAAGAAGATTCATAAATCACAAAACCAAGAGATACCCTCATTTGGTTGTTTTGGAAGACTTTTGAGAGCCCTTAACCAAATCTGGACCTTAGTGGAGATGTGAGGTGTCCTCCCCAAGACCATGTGGGAGACGACGCAGGAAGGTTCGGAGAAGAAGTGATTGGGTAATCGGTCTTGCCGCATGACCTTGTCCCTCCCAACCACACCCCGCATCCCACTGCAGGCACCCGAAGGCCACTATGTGTATTTTTTTTTTACTTTCTTTGCAAAGTAAATGGAGACACAATAAATCAACGGGGTTCGGATTTTGCAGGATGTGTGTGCGGATCATTCTGATCTATTCAAGTAGACCATCATGCAAAAAAGCAAAGTTGATGATCATTTTGAAATAACTTTGTTTTAGAGTAAAATTTGGTAGCAACCTTAGGTCCAATTATGGTGGCTAGCAACTGTCCCGCAATAAAAGAATGGACGACTGTTGAATTCCGAACCAGGAAGCTTTGACACAGTTTCCCCATGGTAAAATCAGCTCATTTGGGACCTGGACATGATCAGCCAAGTCCCCATCCAACAGCACCAAGATGGACCAACCAGGCAGACGGGATGCGTGTGCACCATGGGGTGGGGTTCGGCAATCTCAGGAGTCAGCTGAGCACAGCGTCTCTCACATTCTGCGTATAAATTCATCTATTTGGTTCCTTCGTGTGCTTAACGATGATGAGAATAAATGCATGACTTAGGAGGGTGAACGACCTCATCCTCCACAACGGGAAGGAAGAAGTAAACACGAATAGATGTTTCAAGAGTCATGATAACCCCCAAACCCTTCTATCTAAGTCAAAGGAGTTTGCTTGGTTTTCTAGTTTTTTAATCAATTTTTTAGTCACAGGTAAAAACAAGCCATTTATGTTTCTTCAGCCTTATTTTTTATAAGAACTTTAGATTGGGAGGAAAACAAAGTATTTATTAAAAAAAATGATATACACAGGGTCAGGGAAAATTGGATTCTAAATGGTAATGCAAGTCACTGCTACTGGGCTAAGCTCAAAGTCTCATAGAGCCTTTCCATTTAGGCAACCCTCTGAGTCAGAAGAATGTCTGCAAAGTGCACCCTCCAGACTTTTAAAGCACCCTCTCGTGATTCAGAATAAATGCACACGACTAATCCTAAGGGATGTGAAAGAATCGGAGAGAAGATAGATAGCAGTTCCTTTCCGGTCTTTGTCCGGGTCTCCGTCTGGCTTCGGATCATCGCTCTATGAACTCTGGACCCAGAGGTGCTGTGGAGACAGCTCTTTCCTTAGCAGAAAAAAAAAAAAAAATTTACGACCTTAAAATTTTTTTTTTTTTTAAATGTATGGCATTCACATTTGAAACGATGGTTCATCGTTTTCCTCTTATCTCTCCCATCCAATTTTATATTTATTTCACGTGCATCTTGGGAGGAGGGATACCAGGGATTGACACTTGACCCCTGAGCGGAGGCTGGCTTTGAACTCGCGATCCTCCTGCCTCAGCCTCCAGAGCCGCTGGGATGACAGGCGTGTACCACTGCACACACCTAAATGTGCATTTTTTGATTTTACATTCGGTAAAGCACACAGGTCTTGGGTATGGTATTCACCCCCCGCCCCCGACCAGAGGAGCACTGCACGGGCAAGTAGCTATGGCTCGAATCGAGATCTCAGTAAAGCACAGTTCCCGTGTTTTGAACACAAAGCGGTGTTGTATACTGTCAAATGCTTTTTCTGCGTCTATTGAGATGATCCTATGATTCTTATCTTTAAGTCTATCGACAGGGTGAATTACATTTCTTGATTTCCGTATGTTGGACCCACCCTGCATCCCCGGGATGAATCCCCCTTGATTGTGGTGCACGATCGATCTTTTTGATATTTTTTTGTATCCGATTTGCCAGAATTTTACTGAGAATTTTTGCATCTAGGTTCATTAGAGATAGGGGTCTGAAGTTTTCTTTTTTTTTGATGTGTGTCTTCACCTCGCTTTGGAATCAGGGTGATATTGGCCTCATAGAATGAGTCTGGAAATGCTGCCTCTTTTTCTATTTTCCTTTAATAAATTGGAGATTTATTAGTTCTTCTTTAAAGATCTTGTGGAACTCAGCTGTGTGTCCATCCGGTCCTGGGCTCTTCTGGGTTGGTCGACTTTTGGTGGCATCTTCTATTTCGTCGCTTGAAATGGATCTGTTTAAATCGCGTATATATCATCCTGATGCAACTTGGGTAAATTGTATGTCTCTAAAATTTCCACTTTATTGGAGAGCAAGTTTTCCAAATGATTTCTCATCATCTTTTGCATTTCTCCAGTGTCTGCCGTGATACTTCCCTTTTCATCCCGGATGTTCGCAATTCGAGTTTTCTCTCTCCTTCTCTTCGTCAGCGTGGCTAAGGGTCTGTCGATTTCATTTATTTTTTTCAAAGAACCAACTTTTTGTTCTGTGAATTTTTTTTCAGTTGTTTCTTTTGTTTCAATTTAACTAGGCTTGCATGGTCGGGGCGGGTCACTTTCTTTACTCACCGTCCAGGCGACGGACACGTCGATCATCTTGATTTTGTCTATTTCACGGTCAAGTATTTCCGTGGAGGGCTGCAGGTATTTGGTCCAGCAGGTGTTTAAGGATCTCAGTGGCTGCTGAAGGATTTCCCAGCGTGAAACGTTCTGCAATCCCACCCGCCATGCGTGAGCTCTGCAGTTCTCCACCGTCACTGGCCATGGCGGGGTATTATTTTAGCTGTTCTATGTACGTCCCTGGGTCTCACTGGGATTTTACATTTCCCTAATTGAGCACCTTTGCCTGTGTTAATAGCAATTTGGACGTACGCTTTCATGAGTTGTCTGATGGATTTTTTCCGCCCCCTGAATCAGGGCCACTGAGCCAGGGTCTCACTCAATTGCCAAGGCTGGCCTCCAACTTGTGATCCTCCTGCCTCAGTCTCCCCGGTCACTGGGATGACAGGTGTGCACCAGCTGGGTGTACATTGTGGACCATTTAAAAAAACTCAGCCCACCTAAAATCTGTCGTCTTTTAGTTAGTCTACAGCTTTGTTACAAAGGTCTTGCGTTTGGTATGTAAATCATGCCTATTTTCTCACGGTGTAAGATTTTATTTTCACATTAATTGTAGCTTCTGAAGGAAGTGCTTTGCATTTCAGGAGTCTGATTTTTTTATCAGTTATTAATTAATATGATTCACGAAATAGAACCGTTATCCTCCTGACTGAGCAATTATTACTAATGCTGAGGTCAGCAACACACATGCCTGAATCTTTGCAGAAACTTTCCGGCTGGGGCCGTAGCTCAGTGGTAGAGAGCTTGCCTGGCATGCATGAGGCACTGGGTTTGATCCCCAGCACCACATACAAATAAGCAAATAAAACCAAGGCATGCTGTCCATCTACAACTACCCTCCCAAGTAATAATAATAATAATAATAAAAGAAACTACATCATTTTAGCACTTGCATTTTTTGTTATATTTCAAAGTTATTATTATGTCCTAGGGTCAGGATTTACTTTTCCCCCTATGGGCCTCTCGTTTCTGTAGCGTGATTGTCGGAGAGACCTTGCAACCTCCATCGATTTTCTTGTGCCTTTGAGAAAACATGAAGTGATCATACACGACGATTTCTGTTTCCGCACGAGCTATGCCATGGCTTTGATACCGTATGGATCTTGAAGTTGATTCTTCTCTTTGCTACTGAAGCTTTGTAAGGGGTGAAATCAGATTATCTAAATGCTTCGAAATTCATTTTTTTTTTTTTCTTCTCAACACTGAGTCTATGTATCAATTGGGACCAAGCCGGACCCTACAATGTTGCACGTTGCCATCACCCTGCATTTACGTCGGTCTTCTCTAATCAATCCCCAAACTCTTTTACAGGATCTGGGGTAGGAATCTTGCATGCAGTGGATCTCTGATACCTGATGTTTTGTGGGCCTCCTGTGAATGCCATTTTTATCTATATTCATCCGAGAAGTGTGGCGTTCCCATTGTGAGAAATCTGGCTGACGGGCGGATTGGAAGGACTGAAGAAGAAAATTGTATGTCATAGGGTCAGAGTGAAAAGAAAAGGGGAATTGTGACCTCTTTCTTTAGGCCATTATGGGATGGTTTAAATTTATACTTAATGGAATGATTTAGAAAGGGCCAGCTACTGACGGAAGCTGGGGGTTTTAACTAGTAGGTATGACAGCGCCTTTGCCCTGTGTCCCATCCAGCTAACCAAAATGACGTGGAGAGAGAAGCGCTGTGTTTAACAGCAGGCTGCTTCAAAGTTTTGATCTCATGCAAAGGGAATTGGCAAAAGAGTTGTTAGGTAATCCTTAACATCAAAATGTAACTCATTATGGGCCACGTTAGCACCTTCACTTTATTGACTTTTTAAAAAATTTTAAAATTAGTTCTGATTAGTGACACATGACAGTGGGAGGCACTTTGACGCATGGTGCACAAATGCCGCACAACTTCTCCTCCTCTGGCTGAACGAGGTGCAGAGTCATGTCAGTAGTGTAATCACACCTGTATACAGGGTAAGAATGTCCATCTCATTCCACTGTCCTTCCCCACACCCATCTCTCTCCCCCTTCCTTCACTACCCTCTGCACAATCCAAAGTTCCTTCATTCTTCCCTACCCTGCCCCATTATGGATTAGCATCTGCTTGTCACAGAAAACATTCGGTCTTTGGTGTTTGGGGATTGGCTTATTTCACTAAGCATGATATCGTCCAGCTCCATCCATTTACTGGCAAATGCCATCATTTCATTCTTCTTTAAGGCTGCGTAATATTCCATTGTGTATCTAGACCACATTTCCCTTATCCCTTCCTCTGTTCAAGGGCACCTCGGTTGGTTCCATGGTTTAGCTATTGTGAACTAACCTGCTATAAACATGGATGTGGCCATGTCACTATGGTAAGCTGATTTTAAGTCCTTTGGGCATAAGCCAAGGAGTGGGATAACTGCGTCAAAGGGTTATCACCTTCAGAGGTGCCTTTCAATTATTTTGGTTACCACATGATTGACCCATGTGTGGACTTCAGAGGCTCTATATCTTATAAACTATATTTTGTTCAATTTATCATTCAAGAACACTTTGGGGTTATTTTAGGTAGTTAAAAAATGTAACTTCAAAAACGTCACCTCTGTTTTCATAAAATTTTAACAATCTCTACCCTTTTATTTTATTCTAGTTTAAATGGTAGGCTCAGCTTTCTGGCCCCAATGGTACTTCCACAATATTAAGTGAATGGAACAAGTTGATGCAATCGATCAGCTTCCTAAGTCTTTCTGTCACTTGGATTCAGTATTTGGCCTATCCTTGGAAGCAAACCCAAAAACCTCTCCATCTTTTCCAGGAATGAAAAGAGTGATACAGAGTGAAAACACAGCGTCTCATCGATCGAGATTTCTCCCTTTGGATTTTAACCGCATTTCTTCGGCAGCTTGGGATGGTTTCATGTGAGACTGCTGATCTCCCAGGCTGAACCGCCAACATTCCCGCCAACCCATTCCCAGAGAGGGATCTGCTTCCTCCAGGGTCCCAGGGTCCCTAAGCGGGCCCCCCAACCTCAGGGCCTGATTTGAAGTCAGAGTCAGAGGCCAGCTTAGCCCAGGGCACCCAGCAGCGCGGGTTTGGTAATGACTCTGTGCCTCTACCAACGCCTCTTGGTTAAAGAAAGACCCAGTGTGGAAAGACACCCTGTGCCTGGGGATCCAGACATGGTCAGCTGTGACCCAAGGAGGGAACTGGACATCATAAAACAAATCCACAATAGCCAGACTGTGGAACCAACCCAGATGCCCTTCAATGGATGAATGGATAAAAAAAAAAAATGTGGCATTTATACACCATGGAGTATTACGCAGCACTAAAAAATGACGAAATCATGGATTTCGCAGGGAAATGGATGGCACTAGAGCAGATTATGCTTAGTGAAGCTAGCCAATCCCTAAAAAACAAATACCAAATGTCTTCTTTGATATAAGGAGAGCAACTAAGAACAGAGCAGGGAGGAAGAGCAGGAAGAAAAGATTAACATTAAACAGAGACATGAGGTGGGAGGGAAAGGGAGAGAAAAGGGAAATTGCATGGAAATGGAAGGAGACCCTCATTGCTATACAAAATTACATATAGGAGGTTGTGAGGGGAATGGGATAACAAACAAGGAGGGAAATGAATGACAGTAGATGGGGTAGAGAGAGAAGATGGGAGGGGAGGGGGGATAGTAGGGGATAGGAAAGGTAGCAGAATACAACAGTCACTAATAGGGCATCATGTAAAAATGTGGATGTGTAACCGACGTGATTCTGCAATCTGCATTTGGGGTAAAAATGGGAGTTTATAACCCACTTGAATCAAATGTATAAAATATGATAAGTCAAGAGCTTTGTAATGTTGTGAACAACCAATAAAAAAAATTAAATAAAACAAATCCATATATCAACACCTGGCACCTACCGACCCATTAACACGTGTGAGTTTGTGCTTTCACAAATCAGTTAAAAAATTATTTCGAAACAAAAAGAGAAGAATATTGAACTCCCAAAGCGTGTTGTCTTAAAGGGCAAAAAAAAATCTCTATGCCGACGACTTGTTAGCCTAGGAATCCACTTCCTCACCAAGACCTTGAAGATCAAGAAGTCAAGTCAGGAATCCATCAAGGGCGTGGCATCAAACTAACAAGCGTCTTCCCAGCAAAAGAAACAATCAAGGACAAGAAGAGAGTCTACAGAAGGGGAGGGAATTGTATGCAACCTGACCCTGAGATAGAGCATGAATCTCCAGGATCTATAAAAAAAACAAATAAAATTGATGATCCCTTAGCGAATGAAGAGAAAGAGAGAAAACTCAAATTAATGAAATTTGTGATGAAAATGGAAGTATCGTGACACTACTGAAATATAGAAGTTATTTCGAAACTATTGTGAAAATTGATACTCCAAAAAGATAGAGACATCAACCCATTTCTACATATTTCTAAATACAAGATGCCATCAGAAGGCGTACCAATGAAGAAAAGTCACATTCTCGGCCGAGTTCCACAAGACCTTCAAAGAACGATTGACGCCGATACTCCTCAAATTATCTCACGAAACAGAAAAGGAGAGAATCTGTCCAAACTCATTCTATGACGCTAGTATCATCCTGATACCAAAACCAGATAAAGACACATCAAGGAAAGAAAAATCCAGACCCATATCCCCGATGAACACAGATGCAAAAATCTTGGTAGCGGAATTTATGTATTATTCTAGCAAATCGCCTACAGAAACATATTATAGTACGTGGTCTGTTTTATGCAGTAGAAAATTGTAACATAAAATATGCTTCCTGCATAACTCTTGAACTTTTTCTATTATTTTCTTGTAAAAATTCCTTTTGTAGATATTATCGTGATTTTCATGTTTTTGAAGGAGGCCTAGCATGTTAGCAAATGTCTTAGACAAAATTCACAAGTGATAATAGAATGAATCATTATGCCTTGAAGACCTGTATTTAAGCAAGAGATTTCTGCCTTATATATGTATATTTAGTTTATTTCCCCTGCAGACAACAAGGGTGTGGTTGATTCCAGGGATAAAGTTCATAGATCTCAGGCCAATGATCCAACAAACAACCTTGGACAAAAGAGCCGAATAAAGAAAAAGAGGGAACTGGCCTTAAAAAAACTACTAGGTTGAGGAGATTGAGTTACAGGGGAAAATAATTGCTCTAGGAGTATTAGTTCCGAACACATTGGAACTAATTGGAATTTCCAAGACGCCATCACAGTTTCAAGTGTGGCTCGTCCAACTTGGGACTGATTATTACATACCATCAGACCTAAAGCAATTCAAAGTTGGCCACGTTGGCCAGTGGCTGCCATATTGGACAGCCCGGCTCTGTCCTTTGGGAGAAAAGACATTGGGAAATCTCCCTTCCAATATCTCATGGCCTGTGTGTGCCAATCCTCTTGGTCATTACCTTTTCTAACGGCTTGGTAGTTTCTGTATCAATGAAATTCTGCGGCTCAGGCACAGATCCAAAGCTGCTCGAGCTTACCAAGGGTCCTAGAAAAGATTAGCCGATAATGACACCCTCTAACTCGTCCAAAGAAATCAGTATAATTCATGCTTTTTCACATTTGTTGGGTTGGCGTACACAGATTTTTGAACACAGGAAGCATTCTAAACCATCCTGACACCTATTGCTCTACAAATACTGCATCTATGTAAGTAAGTAAGCTAACTTGGACCAAATCCACTTCATCACATCTTTCACGGCCAGAGTCTGCCTGACCGCCCGCTCCCTTTCCCACCCCGCGGAGCTGTAAGAACAGAGGACCGTCTTATTGCTTCTCTAGTCTTTATAGCAGTTCATGCAATGTCCTGCCTAGAATGCACGGTCACGGTTGCTCATTGAATCTTGCTGCAAGAATTGGAAACAGCTGGAGCCTAAAACTCGGTTTGGTGTTTTGGAACAGTGTGAATGACCTTCAACGAGGCTCAGAGTCTGACCCGGTTTCCGTTTCCTTACTTGTGCCTGGAGAACTGAAATGCACACCAAGAGCAGCTACATTTGTGCGCGTGAGGATGCGGGAGAGCTTCTGTCTCAGCACAGGGATCCCCCTGATAGAGTCGGAATACCCAGGCCTCCGGCCCTCTGTGCCCCTTGCGGGTGGCTGGTGTCTCTGTTCGTGGCTTGGGTTTCTCTTGCATAACTGAAGAATTATCCATCTATTCAGACCATACCCTATTTCTGTTATAATGCATAATTTTTTTTCAAGACATAAGTGGGTAGTGGGAGACAAATAATTTTGCCTATTTTCTCTTTCATAAAGACACATATTCAACCTAGCACGTACGACCGGAGAGATTATTGAGAACATTTTTAAATTTAATAGCTTTCTTTTTATCTTCCCAGGAGAGATTTGAAAAGGTAGAACATCTCCTTTTAATCACTAAATATTTGCAACAACAACACACACACACACACACACACACACCCACACCCACACAAAAATAACTCTATGAGAATAAAGACCTAAAAATAAACCATTTCCATTTCAAGCAATATTTGCAATCATGGTCTGATTTAATAGAAAACACGGACGGGAATGTGGTTTCTTTCATTTAAAAAGTTTACAAGTCAAACTTTGGTCTTGTTTAACTTGGCCATTTCCTCTGTTATCCTGGGGCCGACTTGAGCCGGGACACGAAAGAGCAAGAAATATCATCTCAGTTAAAGATTCATGAGCGCTCACAGGCTGGTCACAGGGTGTTCAGCCAATTAAAAATACCCGAGTCCTCCCTGAGAGCCCAGACAGTCTGCGGTGGGATCGTCCCGGCCCACTTTTCTAGCCTGGAACTGGGCTGGGATTTGGCTGCTTGCTCTCCGGTTTCCAAGGAGTCTCCAGTGAACTGGATCTAAGTTTTGCTTCTGGGTTCCCACAGCTGAGCCAAATGTGATGGACAAGAGTTTGCAGGGACGCCGCTGCCTGCCCAGGACCGGGGCAACCTAAGGAATCGCAGACAGCCTCTGTGCACAGAGAGACACCCAGACGAATGCAGTCACAAGTGGCAGCCGAGCCGCGATGAACACAAAACAGGTGAAATGCGATTTAAAATTAGGGTAGTGAAAATCCAACAGAGATATGAAGCACAAAGTTGATGGAAGTCCCTCAAAAGAAAGGACTTCTAGGCCAGGTGCGGGGGTGCATGCCTGAAATCCCAGTCGCTTGGAGGCTGAGGCAGGAGGATCGCGAGTTCAAAGCCAGCCTCCGCCAAAGCGAGGCCCTAAGCAACTCAGTGAGACCCTGTCTCTCAATAAAATGCAAAATTGGGCTGGGGATGGGGCTCAGTGTGCGAGTACCCCTGAATTCAAACCCTGGTAAATCCGGCTCCCCAAAAGGGAAGGAGTTTTAAAGATAGAAGATTCTGGAGGCTCCCAATGTTTCTTGGGATCTCAGAGGCCCAACTTTCCTTCCGATCACTGGGTTCGCGGTGGGTGGATCGCTGACGTCCTGAAGTGTTGGATCCCCTCTTTCTCTGACTCCTTTAGCATACGCCTCGTCTTCCCGCAGAGTGACCCATTTAGCTGATCTCTCCGTCTCTAAACCTGAAGTCCTCCAGGCCAGAAATCTCCTTCCTTCTTTCGCTGTTCATTTGCTTCTGGGGACTGTCGTCTGTCATTCCAGGCAGGACAAGACCCAAAGGTTCTCCAGAAGCCACGTGAGGCCACGTCCCTGTCTCTTGTTTACGCTCATCTGTGATGGGTGTCTCTCAGCCAGTTTGGTTCCCTTCCAAAAAGCCAGGAATGACCACAGCCTGTCCCTCTGGCCCAAGTCCCCTCCCTGCCACACCTGGGTCACCTGGGTGGCATCGATGTGCCCTTCACGTCCCATGTCGGGGCGTCTCTCCACCCGTAGGCTGTGCCCCAGTTCTCTGAACACCTGGTCCTGTTTATCTCAAGGTGCAACTGTAGGTGGCACTGAGTGCTGATTCCAGTCCCTCCTCTCTCCCAAACGGACACGTTGTTCCGATGCAGGTTTTCCTGTATTTTGAATCTTCACGCAGTGCACATAGCAGGTGCCTGGACTTGTTTTTTTTTTCTTTTTTCTTTTTTTGGTGGGCTGGGGATTGCACCCAAGTCCCCGGGCGTGTTGAGCAAGTCACTGAGCCACATCCCCAACCCTCGAGACCGTTTTTCTAATTAAATGTGCATATCTCCAACGGCAATGTATGTCAATAAATCTCCTGATGTAAATTCATGCCAACTCTTCTGCTTCACACTGAGTTTCTGGTAGTTCCCCCCACACACACACACCCCAGATTTCAATCAACACGTTTCTTGGAACAAGTTCCAGTTGAACTTGCAATTCTTACGACATGGGTCTCGTAAGAATGCATTCAACTCGACAGGTCTTCGGGACTGGGTAAAATAACAGTGGAAGAAAAAAAAACCACCTGTCTCTTTAACGTGGTTGGTCGGATCGCTGAGGATTTCACAATCTTTATGGAATAGGTAGACGACCAAAGGTTTCAGCACATGCTTATCTGAAACCACTGTTTATCACAAACCATCTTTTGAGGGTTTCTCTATGTTATTTTATGTCTAATGTGGATTTCACCCTGAGCATCGGATGTCTACAATCATGTGATGGTTAATGTGATTGTCAACTCGATTGGATTAATATATACCAAAGAACAAGAAGCTTCTGGGCGGGTCTACAAATGATGGGCGTATGGGATAGCCAACTGAAATGGAGACCCTCCCTAGGTGTGGGCACACTGTGGACTGTCCAGCTCCTGGTCCCGTGACCCGACCTGATTCGTCCCCTCTTTATAGTCACGCCTCCTGTTGATTCCGTTCCTCTGGAGAACCTATACAGATCCTATCTGGCACATATGGCAAACCAGGGTGCTTTACCAGGGTGCTTTGAAATGTCTGGAACCCAACTGACAGGTCACGTGGACGTGTTCCTGCAAGGCACGGTCACAGGCGTCGTGACTGTGAACCCTCGTGCCTTGTGCAGTGTCCGTCATTGTGGCTGACCCATGCCTGGCCCTGGAGCCAGCCCGAGGATCTGAACTCATGCTTTCCAGCTCTGCGGCAGACCTCTGTGCTTGTGTGGCCTCTGCCTTGGGCAGGTCTGAACCCCTCGGTGACATCTCCGGGGTCTCATCTCTTGGGGATGTGGAGGAGGGTGCCCAGGTCTCTGCCACTCGGTGGAGTGTGGAGACAGAAGAGATCCATTTTCCTGTGCCGTGAGACCGTTTCTCAAAACAAAGAGCTGCCTGTCCCTGGGCCACCCTGTGCTGGATGTTCCGAGGGCTGGAATTTTCCCTTCTCCACGCTCCATCCCCTGCTTTCTCCCAACCACAGGCATCACAGGATTCCAGGGCCTCCCCAACCCTCCCAGCCTCCCAGGCCTGCAGAGACACTTCTTCATCTGGGATCCGGTTCTGGAAAACTGACTTGGGCTGTTATCGGTGGATGGCGTTGGCGGTTGGAATGTTTACTCTGGGAGAACGCAGCAAACACCCTTCATTCCCACAAGGAAAAACACTGGCTGAGCCCCAGGGACGTTCCCTTGGACTAGGAGCAAACTGTGCCATGTGACATGGACATGATTTCAACTTCTCTTTGTGGAGGGGCGGGCGGAAACTGAGGATGGAACTCAGGGGTGACACCCCAGCCCTATTTCGTAGTTTATTTAGAGACAGGGTCTCACTGAGTTGCTTAGGGCCTCCCTTTGGCTGAGGCTGGCTCTGAACTGCTGATCCTCCTGCCTCAGCCTCCCGAGCCACCGGGATTGCAGGAGTGTGCCAGGATTTCAACTTGAACGTGGGATTGTTCTTCCACATGTAAATCCATAACCAACACCATATAGTGGAACATTCACAGTATCTGTGGATGTCACCGGCATGCCTTCCTCTGTGACTCAGCCGGCATTCATTCCACTGGACACCTCACTCCACAAGGTATTACAGGAAATGGATCCGTGCTTTAAAAGTTGGCTTCTTCGTTCATTCGACAGCATATTGAGTGACTCGAGTATGGAACAAAATGTGATTTAAATTTAATGTGGGATAGAACTCTGCTAACGGTGCTCTCTCAGTACGGAATCACGAAGCTCTACTTTTCTCTTACAGAAACCTGGTTCGGATGTCCATATCTGTGAAATGCAGTTTTTAACACAAGGAAAAATTCAAACCCCCCTTTGATGTTACCTTCATTTTTTTTCTTTTTTACTGGGTCGGTCTTTGCATGCATTTTCCGTCAGCCAAGGGGAAAGGAATACATAGCAGTTCTGTATCTATTAATGCTATTTTAACCTTACCTGTCGCACCTGCCAATCATATTATACTGTTACCTATTAGTAATTCCGTGCCTGGAATCTGACAACACTTTGGACTGGTTTGAGGCTGGGTGGGTGTCGACTCGCGTCATTGTTGAAACTTTGGCCACCTGTCGTCATAAAAGGCATCAATTGCCCTGAGGTTCGGGGACCCGGAAGGGACAGGTAGAGTGTCAGTGGGTCAAAGGAAGAACCGTGGGAGATGTCTCTGACAAAGAGAAGCTCAAGTTTCTATGAAATTGTTATTTAAGCTGCAAGAAAATCTAAAGGATTGGAAGATACAGAGAAACCAAACAGTAGCACAACACGTGGCCCAAGACGGAGAAGAGGCTACGTCCGTGCGTCCTGACCTCACTGTGTGGACCGCATGGATCCACCTCACCTCTGCACCTTGCCATCACCTCACCAAAGGGACAGCAAGGAAAACCCCCAGGACACGTCCCATTCGAGATTCTTTTCCCCGTTCTACACAAATTCCATCCCAACTCCTCGATCCCTTTCTCTTCTAAATGTGAAGCCAAGTTGACTCCCATCATGGAATTTAGCTCAGCAATGTCTTTTAATAGGAGCGGCAAAAAAGTGAGTGTTTTAGTAAACCTCTTTGCTGCCGTGACCCAAAGACCTGGCATGAACAATGGGAAGAGGAAAATGTTATTTGGGGCTCATAGTTTTAGGGGTTCAGTCCCTGGTGGCCGACTCCATGGCTCTGGCCCAAGGGGAGGCAGAACAAGATGGCAGCAGGGCCTGGAGGAGGAGAGCAGCTCAGGACAGGGCACCAGGGAGCAGAGAGAGCTCTGCTCACCAGGGACAGGACAGAGACCCCCAAGGCACAGCCCAGGGACCCCCTCCTCCAGCCACCCCCCACCTGCTGCAGCCACCACCCAGGGAGTCCATCCAAGTGGATTAATCCACTATTAGGTTGCACCAGGGAGCAGAGAGAGCTCTGCTCACCAGGGACAGGACAGAGACCCCCAAGGCACAGCCCAGGGACCCCTCCTCCAGCCACACCCCACCTGCTGCAGCCACCACCCAGGGAGTCCATCCAAGTGGATTAATCCACTATTAGGTTGCACCAGGGAGCAGAGAGAGCTCTGCTCACCAGGGACAGGACAGAGACCCCAAAGGCACAGCCCAGGGACCCCCTCCTCCAGCCACCCCCCACCTGCTGCAGTCACCACCCGGTGAGTCCATCCAAGTGGATTAATCCACTATTAGGTTGCACCAGGGAGCAGAGAGAGCTCTGCTCACCAGGGACAGGAGAGAGACCCCAAAGGCACAGCCCAGGGCCCCCCTCCTCCAGCCACACCCCACCTGCTGCAGTCACCACCCACTTGGTCCATTCAAGTGGATTAATCCACTGGCTATATCACAACTCTCATAATCGAATTGCTTCACCTGTGACTGTTCCTGCATTGTCCCAAACACGAGCTTTTGAGGGACACCTAATATCTAAACCGTAACAGTACGAGTGACAAAATGAGGACTCGGTGAATAGAACAAATCGATTCTGAAGTACGATTAACATAGACACAGGCCGATGGAGGTCGTCGAAGGATTTATTGTATCTCCCAGAGAGAGAGGACTATCATAGCAAATGGAAAAACATATATATATATATATAAGTCAGCACTTGCTGCTTTTACAAATCTCAGATGACTGTCTCTTTGATCTTGTGGCCGTAAAGCAAACACTTTGATTCTCACGTGGCAGGCGGAACCAGTTCTGAAATCGTCTACGTCAGTTGTCATTCTCTATTTCTGTCACATCACTGCCACCAAGTCCATATACGCTCACAGCCGGTGGGATCTCAAGTTTTTGTTGGCAGAAGCCACGTGGTGACAGACCTCTGGGTGAGTCTCCCCCCGGGCCCCAACAGGCCCCTCCTGCAGCAGCCGGGGGCGTCTGTGCCCACCCCACCCTCGGCAAAGGAACTCTTTTTGAGAGGTTGTTGTTTTTGTTTCTCGGAAGCCCTTTACCTCCTCACCTGCGCGTTTCCTTTGTTTTTATTTCTTGAATTAAAACGTAAAAGGCAAACAGCCGCACAGATGGCCCAGCCGGGGAAAGCTCGGAAACGAATAGGACCCGTGTTGCTCCAGACTTCACGCAGTCCCTTAGAGAGGTGCTGTGGTCGGTGGAGTTCTAGAATGTTCCCACCTCCCAGTGTCCTGCCCTGGTCCCCAGACTGTGAAGTAAACTAGGACGACGCCTTCTGTTAAGAGCCAGGATCTGATGTTTTGACATCATTGGGGTTCTCCGTGTACACCTGGGGACTGCTTTTCTATCTTCTGATGACAGCACGTCGTCTCTACCTAAGCATTTCTCGGAGGCACTGGTTTCCCACTGTGAGTGGCTTCCTCTGAACTTTCCTAAGAGCCTTCTCAGTCTCCCGTCTCTCCACCCTTTTCTGTATCCTTTTAGCGGCGACACTGCGCTGAGGGTTTTGTCCTCCTGAAACGCAGCTTCCTCCATCCCATTCATCCGATGATCACATGCACCATGCACATTACCACGTCGGTGACCACCAAACCCAGTAACCCCTCTAGGCTCCTAAACGGTCACACCTGTGTGACGTTGACCACTGTTCCTGAAAGCACTTGGCTCCGTGTCTTGTCTCGTGGAGATTCCTCCAAATGAGGAAATGCGTACAAGGAGTAAAGAGTATTTAATCATTTCAGGGTCTCTGCAAAACACAGGCTCCATAAGGCACTCAGGGGAAAATAGATATTACAAAACAGCACGCGAGAGACGGTCTGCCTTCTTGCCGTGAGGCTTGTTATCTGCTTATTCGTTCATTCATTTTCAGAAGAAAAGGAGTGATGAGAAAGGAAGATGGGATTCAAGCGGCGTTAAACAATGTCAAATGCTACAAGCGAACCCTTCCTGTTCATGGGATTATGTGAAATAGAAGATATCTGATTTTCATCACGCACGCATTTTGCAAATTTTTAATTTACTGTCTCACACTCTGAACCCGTTTGTATTCGCAACCCGCAGGATGATTTAATGACCCCCAGGTCCAAAGGACCCGCTGATGTGTCCTCTGCTGTTTCCTCTCACGCTCTCCAAAATGCGTTCATTGCCACCGGCACCACTTTGCTCCTCCATTTCCAATCTCATTTAGGCAAACGGCAGGGGTCAAATATAAAACAGATCTGAGCAGAGTCGAGTGAATCTCCAAACTGTTAAGAACGTGGCCCGGAAGAAACTTTCTTTTCTTTGGCTTAGAGCAAAATATCCCACAATTCTGTGGTCTTGCATCCGGCGGTTGCTAATCTTGAGTTTAAACAGGTGAAGTCAGAAGTATGTAACTTTAGGTCAGAGTCAAGAGGGATGAAAAAGGTTTCGCGTCTGTGCAAAACTTCAGAACAATAAGAATAAGCCCCCAGAATGGCGGGCGTAAGAAGTCAGCGTGGATTACCAACCAGTGCGGGAGGGAGATTGGATTCAGACACAGCAGAGGTGACCGTGGTTGTAGAACATGGGGACCGCGAGCGCCAAGTTCTTAGGAAAAACCAATAGTAAGTCAATGAAAACAACCATCCTTGGCAGCTGATGGTTGCAGACAACTGTGATAGCATCCTCCCAGCCCTGCTGCACTCAACATTTCCATGTTCCGACCCCAGGAAACTGTGAACCTGTGATGTTACATGGGAATTGGGACTTTAGAGATTAAGGATGTTGAGGCATGACCCTGGACCATCTTGTAATCACAGGAGAGGCAGGTAGAGGGTCAAAGGTAGGAAAAAAAAAAGACATAAAGAAGGAATGGACCCTGCCTGTCAGCCCAAGGAGACCCCTTTCACCCTTTGGGCCTCTGGAACACAAAGGTAGTTGTGCTCTGTGGGCTACTCCGTGTGGTATTTGTTACAGCAGCGATAGGAAACTCATACACATGTACACATGAATTGATGGACGGATGGATCCGTGCGTTTGTAGAGCTGACGGCAACGGTCGCCTGCAAACAGGGCTAGCACCCCCTCCTCACCAGGGTTGCTGTGAATGTGTGCTCTGCACGTGTGCACCGTTTCTCCATGCAGCACAGACATCCGGCTGGCTACTCGTGTCTAACCCTGTGCCCATGCATTTATTGACTCATGGCTATGCACAAAGTAACTTGAGTCAGGGGGAAGAAGACGCTGCTTTGGCAGCGGTTTTTTTTTACATTTTATTAAACTGTTTTTGGCTTTTCCACACGCACGCATTCCTGGCCCATGACACAGCTAGAGAATGCTGTCTTCCTAGTAACAGAATTTCCTCTGACCCCAGTTCCAAACCACACAGGGGCCACTTTCCGGGACACGAGAACCATCCAGTCGACATGCTCCCGGGAAAGCCAACAGCCATCCCTGTGTGCGGGGGGCTTCCTGGACACCTTTTATTAATTTAAAGGAGGTGCCTGAAACATTTTGGGAACACGGCAGTGGGCCACTCTCCAGGGAGAGTGCCCTGCAGGATGTGCTGGGTGCACTGGGATAGAAAACTCCAGTATTCAGAGAAGTTCTCTCAACACGTCAGAGAGCACTTGCCTGCCTCACCTCCTGGCTTAAACTGGGTATTGCTAGTCCTAAGGAAGCAGAATGCACACGCGTGCACACACGCGGACACAGAGAACATGGCCCACGGTAGCGGGGTCAGCGCAGGACGTAGCCGGATCCCAACGGAGAGACTTTATACAAACAGGAATGTGCTCCAGCCTGCCCTCCACCTCGGAGCAGGGCACCCCACCAACTGCATCCCCAAGAACATCTCTAATGCACAACCAGCCCGGAGAGAAACTGAGTGCAGTCGAGGGAGCTACTGTGACCACCGCACACCTGTGACGCATCATGGCCCGGCAAGTGCTGGACTATCTGGCCACACTCACCTCTGCCTCAGCCCGTTCAGCTGAGGACTGGCCCTGATGTTCGACATCTGGCCTTTGACCTGCCACACGCTGCATAAACGTTAGTATAGATGCCACTTAATCCTGCTCGGCAATTTACCCTTGGAATCGATTCTGTATAATAACATCTCTGAGCCGATTTGCAAAAGATAAGATTGTGCTTCCCTAAGAATCCATTCAGGTTAAACCCAAGCACAGAAATGAATGTTCTTAAATTTTTGGTTACCAGCCACTGTACCCAGGGGCCCTGTGCCATGTCCCCAGCCCTTTTTATATTCTATTTGGACAGGTTCTTGCTAAGTTGCTTAGGAACTTGCTAAGTCGCCGAGAGGCTGGCTTTGGAACTCAAGATCCTCCTGCCTCAGCCTCCGGAGCCGCTGGGACCACAGGTGTGCGCCACCGCACCTCGCTGGGCCCATTTCTGGAGTTGGTAATACTACAATGTCACAGAGAAGGAAAGGTCATTGCCAATGACAGGGCTTGGTAAAAACACGACTCCAGCTAGCGTTTTCCCATTCGCGCTGACCTTCTCCCTAGATCTAATGATTTTCTTGTTTCGGGAGCAGTGTTCTCCACCGGGTGACAAAGCAGCCTTTGTACAAGTTCAAGCAGAGGCTGCTCATTTCATTGGGTGACTTCCTGTAACCATTTGTATAGGTCCCGGTGATTCACAGGTTCACACACCCGATTAGCTCTTGGTCTTCCCCGTGCACTTTGATTACAGGACGTTTAGAGTGAGCACTCCATAGGACCTGAAATAGCCACAGAATCATCTTGCTTATTTTCCCTCCTCTATCCCTCACCCTGAGAATTAGAATTTTACACGGAGAAGTAAGTAAAAAACATCTCCTGCAGCATAGCTCAGTATTATCGCACTTGACTTCACCTGCCCAGAGCCCTGTGTTCCAGCTCCACACACCTCCAAAAAATAGAAATATATAATAAAATCTATAAATATGAAATATGTGTAAAATATAGCATATGTATATATATACGTACATAGGAAGTAATAATAACCACAACAAAGAACACGGATCACACTGCTTGCCACTGTGTTTTTCTCCACAAGGACATTATTGGACTTACACCTGGTTTATGAGAAAGCCATTCTCCGGCTGTTGTGGGAAGTACCCAAGAAATGGGATTCCACCAGGAATCGACGCGCTCACTAGTCCACCCCTCTGCGTATGTGCGAGGCGGAGGGGAGAGAAAGAGCACTAACCAACCTCCACGGAATAGTACTGAGCACTGAAAAGGAATAAAATCATGGCATCTGCAGATAAGTGGATGGAGTCGGAGGACATCATGCTAAGCAGAGTAAGCCGATCCCCTCCAAACCAAAGGCTGAATGTTCTCTCTGACAAGTGGATGCTGATCCATAACAGGGGGCATGGGAAAGATGGAGGAAATTGATTGGGCAAATAAATGGGAGGGGGGAGGGGAGGGGATATGGGGGCAGGAAAGGTGGTGGAATGAGATGGACATCACTACCCTGGGTACATGTGTGACTGCACACAGGGCGCGGCGCTACACTGGGTACAACCAGAGAAATGAAAGTTGTGCTGCAATTGTGTACCGTGAATCAAATGCATCCTGCTGACTTGAATACCTAATTAGAATAAATACATAAACTTTTTTCAAACCAATCATCCTTCTGCAGCCAGCCTCCTGACCTCCTCCCATCCCAATGACGGCCCCAAGACCCCACTTCTCACCATGCTGCCCTGTCTCAACGGGACAGAGGAAGGAGCTATCCACGTTTCAACTGTGGCACGGACAGGAGAACGGCTACATTGATCCGGAAACGACGACATCAGATTTTGAGTCGATCAAATTTGAAGATCAGATCTTAAGTCAATCAAAGCAAAGTTCAGGTAGCATTTTAGACCCGGTAAACCAGCCGAGCGTTTTTACAAGAAATGCACTTGAGCAGAGGACGGATGGGGGAACTATCCCGCTGGAAAGCATCATTTCAAACCGTAAAGGAAACAGTCGGTATCATTAACTGAGCACCTACTGTATTTGGCCGCTGGAAAAAAATGATTTATTTCTGAACTGTCCTAATACTATTCATGCAGACAGGTGAGTATGTATCCATTTCAATGACAAGGAAATGGACCGTTTAAAAGTTTTTACAAAGTAATCAGCTCCGGTAGGGAGACCACAGAGACAGAGCAAAGTCTCTGCACACCAGCAGCTTCTCTGTCCTGTACCATATTCGGTTCATGTTTTAGAAACATTTATTACTACAAGGTGCTTCTTAAACTTTTCTTAAAAGGAAATTTCCTTAGCAAGTCAAAAGCTATGTGCATAGGAATATTTACGCCAGTAAAAATTATGAGGTGCCCACGAAAAGGATTAGCAGTTCCGGTCGGGGTATGTTGATAGAAAGACAACACTTAATTTATAATTTTTGTTGTTATTGATCGTACATATACATATGTGTATATAATAGACATACATATGTAACTATTTCATGAAGAATTTAATTCCTAACAATGAAGCCTAATTCCTATGAATTTTTTTTTTTTTTTTTGGTACCAGGGATTGAACTCAGGGGCCCTCGACCACTGAGCCCCGTCCCCAGCCCTATTTTGTATTTTATTTAGAGACAGGGTCTCACTGAGTTGCTTAGGGCCTCGCTAAGTTGCTGAGGTTGGCTTTGAACTCACGATCCTCCTGCCTCAGCCTCCTGAGCCACTGAGACGGCAGGTATGCACCACTGCACCCAGCCGTAGTATTTAAAAATCATTTTAAAAAGTGATTTTAGGGTATCTTCAAATTTTTAAATATTCTGTAGTTTTTGACATTGAAAATTCTACTGTGAATTCTACTGAGTTCAATTTGAACTTAATGAAAAATCTTCACTGCATCCAACTCACATGTGGTTAAAAAACAGAATCGTGGAGTCTGCCGTCTTACAAACGGGAAACGAAAAGGTGAAGGAGAAGTGACCTTCTGCTATGAACCACCTTGGGTTCACAGATACCTGCTGCTCCTCCTCTGAGCCGAGGTGTCCTTACCTGGAAAAGGATGCCCTTGGAGGGAAGAGCCTTGTAACTTGCCTATGATGGAAACAGTCTACGGATTTACGAGTCCTAGGAAGAAAATAAAAAGCAGGAATTAAATTCTTTGGCAGAGCCTATGCACAATGATACCACAGCAGTTTGGGAGCAAGCATGGAGATCATAAAAAAAATACCGAAACGAGAACAGTTGAGCTAAGGATAAATCACGGCTGTGCATAGATTTTTCAGGGGGACGGTGGGAGCTAGCCAGGGTGGCAATTCTTCAATGCACACAGCAGATTAAATCCGGGGTCAGGATGAAGTTCTCCGCTAATGAGCTCACTTTCAAGGGCACCTCCTAGGGGCTATGAGCTCCTGGGTGCACCCAGCCTTGGGGCTCACGGAGCTTCCTGCTGACAGCCAGCTCTAGGGAGGAACCAGGAGGCTCCACGCTCTCGCAAAATCCATTTTATACCCCAGTGGACACATCCCCTTGAGTGTCACAAATCCTTACAAATGCGGAGATTTCTAGATAGAAACGTCAACTGCGCGGTATCAGTGATGGCCCTACCTTTTGCATTAGAATCATGATTCATCCCGTTGAAACTTTAGCCAGAACAGAGATTCTGCTTCCCTTTTGCAACTTTGGTTCAGGCACAGAAAAGGGAATAGCAGTTACTGGTGCCCAGTGGTTGAATTGAGCACCCACATTATTCAAAGTAGCTTTGGTCTCAAAGGTTAATATTCAATTTATTATGGTTAGACATTTAAAAAAAAAATCCCAATTTGCCTTTGGCAAACTTGCATATTTAATCCGGGTCATATGTGTTATTTTAAATAGGAGCTAGTTGATATGTCAATCACCTTCAAAGAATATTTTCCATTATGTTGGGATCAACCAATGTAATTATTAAGCGATCAGCTGTATGTTTGAAGCATCCCTGGCAAATTTAAGATATTAAATGTACTGCCATTTTCGGATTCCTAAGATACTTTCTCAGTCACTTAAGTCATTCCTGTGAATTTAATCCATGCTGCACACATGGACATGTGATGTCTTCTCTTCCTCTCTCTTCATCTTAATCCTGGTGTCCTACCTGGCTTTTATTTATTTATTTTGGGGGTACCAGGGATTGAACTTAGGGTCACTCGACCCCTGAGCCCCATCCCCAGCCCTGATTTGTATTTTATTTAGAGACAGGGTCTCACTGAGTTGCTTAGGGCCTCCCTTTTGCGGAGGCTGGCTTTGAACTCACGATCCTCCTGCCTCAGCCTCCCGAGCCGCTGGGATGACAGGCGTGCGCCACTGAGCCCAGTTTACCCGACTTTTGTAGTGATGACGTCCCTGGTGCTTCACAGTTTGCTTCTCTGAGAGGGGGATAAGCAACACAGCACAACACAGCCACTGAGGTAACAATGTTTCACTTCTACCTTGTTTAACCTCCATATAAAGGGGTTGGCACTGACTCCTTCCGCTAGGACTCTCTTTTGTGCCCATTATGAGGTTGGTAAAGTGCATCCACGTCCAGTGTGCCTTTCGGGTGTTCTCGTCTACTGCTCTCTAATTTCCCACTGCCCGGTACAGGACAACAGTGCGGTTGGCAGCGACATTTTCAAACCCTGCAAAAAGAGAGTGGTTGGGCGGGGAGTGTGGCTCAGTGGTGGAGTGCTTGCCTCCCACAAGTGAGGCTCTGGATTCAATCCTAGCACCTCATAAAATAATTAAAATAAAGGTATTGTGTTTATCTACAACTAAAAAAAATATATTTTTTAAAAAAAAGAGAGAGAGAGAAAGCTGGGTATGGTCACGCACGCCTGTCATCCCAGTGGCTCGGGAGGCTGAGGCGGGAGGATGGCAAGTTCAAAGCCAGCCTCAGCAAAAGTGAGGCCCTAAGCAACTCAGTGAGACCCTGTCTCTAAATAAAATACAAAACAGAGCTGGGGAGTGGCTCCGTGGTTGAATGCCCCTGAGTTCAATCCCTGGTACCAAAGAGAGAGAGAGAGAGAGAGAGAGAGAGGTGTCCACAACCTGTAGCCGGTGTTCAGGTTGCCCATGAGCTTAGTATGCAAGTCAAGTGCATGATGTTCCTGCAAACAGGGGACCTCCTGGGGTAGATGTAGCTAATCTACATGCAGCACCATTCTCTTCCAAATACCTTTATATATTCTGCCATCTGTTACGACCACCCCTTATATAGACACTTACAGGACAGCTCCTAGGCGTCCGTGCATTGCAAGACCATGCCTGACACTATAATCCCAGCTTCTCTGTCTCATTTGAGTGGCTACGATCCTTCTCAGCATTCTGAAAAGTCACTGCAGAATCTTGGGTTTGTGTCATGGCCTAGATGTAAATTTCTTTCTCAGTGATTGGATTTCGTCTCGTCTGAAGACTAAAATAACAGGAAATAACTCAGAGACCGAGGAATGAATTTACAACAGGGGGAACTTACATAAGTTTCACATAAATAGCTCCAAGGGGAGGGTGTGATTTTTTAAATAGCTTCAATTATATTTGAAAACCAAAGAGACGTTATATTGGAGGAGTATCAAATGGAGACAAGGAATGGTCCTTGGACTCCAAACCCACCTCTTCCCTTCCCTTCCGATCCCCTTCCCCTTTTCTTTTAAACTCTATTGTTCTTGGTTGCTATTATCCAGTTCATGATTCGTATTTTTGGGGTGGTGGAAATTAAACTCAGAGCCTTCCTTGCTCATGCTAGGCAACCACTCTGTCACTGAGCTGCACCCCAGCCACTCAATGACTGACCACGTTACCTCCACCTTGCCATCTCCAGGTGGCTGCCGTGAGAATTTTGGTGATCCCTCACTCTGTCCACCAACATTCAGGGAGGGCATGGTGATTCGGTCAGCCTGTTCACCACTGTGACCCAAAGACCTGACCGTTTTAGAGGAGGCAAAGATTATGGTAAAAGCTCATGGGTTCGGAGGACTCAGTCCACAGATGCTGACTCCATGGCTCTGTGCCCAAGGTGTGGCAGGACAGCATGGCGGGAGAGTATGGCGGAGGAAAGCCACTCACAACATGGCCATCGGGAAGCAGAGAGAGTCTCCTCACCACAGACAAAATACATATCCCCACGGCACATCCCCAATGACCCATCTCCTCCAGCTACACCCTGCCTGCCGATAGCCATCACCCAGTTAATCCATTCAAGTGGATTAATCCACTGATTAGGCTAAGTGTCTCATGACCCAATCATTTTAACTAAACTTTCTTGCATTGTCTCACACTTGAGCTTTGGGAGTTGCCCTCATTTCTAAACTACAACACAGGGTATGTGTCTGTCATTAACCTAAGAAAAGTATGTGTCACCTTGGTGACGGAGACATAAAAAGTTCTTTCTTTAATGAAAAATGATTGTAACTATTTCATTGATTCTTAGATTTTTCAGACAGGAACATGCTCAAGGTAGACACCTCTGATTTGCAGATCTTGCCTATAAGACCATCCCCAACCACCCTGAGTTGCACACCTTTATGTGCGGATTAACTCTACTTCTCAATCTCCTTCTAACTGAGAGAGGTGGTGATCTTATCTCCAAGGACAGTAGCTCCTCTTATTTTCACCTTGAGACTCTCGATTCTCAGTTGGGGGTTTCAACCAACTGGTTGACAAAGGACGGAATTTCCAAATTATCCATCACCCCATCGCTTGAGTCTGAGTGTTCTTGAACTTTTAAATATGTTCCTACCGGTGTTGGATTCATACCCACATTCTTGTCGTCGTTATGATCTCAAATAAGAAGCTGTTGAAAAAGTTACAACGCAGTATACAACGTTCGTATCATTCATTTTCTGACATTCATGCCTAAAATATAAAGCAACGCACTCTTCTTCAAATGCCAATGACTCACGTCTTGGAATGCAGATTTATTCTCTAGCTATTTAGATGTAATGGTATAGGACTGTGGAGATTCCAGTTCCTAGACCAATTTCAAACAAAGCTGGACACCCACGTAACAAAGATGTTACTGGAAATTTTCAGACAAGGAGATGAATTTAGTCTAGAATACTTTCGACTTCCCTTCAAGGGCGAACTTATTCTAAATATCAGTGGTTTTACTTGGTTTATATTTTGAATTTTCCCTGGAGAATAAAAGGTCTCATGTTTATCTTTAGGGATCTAATAAACACAAACCTGAGCCTTGGGGATTGACCAAACAGATTGATGGAGTTTTATTGAGATGGAACTACAATCTGGATAATTAGTGTCCACCGACACAAACAGACTTATTTAAAAGGGTGGCACTTTGCCTAGTTAATTCTGTTTATTTTTAATGATGACCTTGCTTTAAGTAGAAAAGGTAGGAATTTTGTTTGCTGTTTACTCCAGACATCAGAGGGCAAGCATATGTTTGCAACCTTTTTAAGTTATTTCTTAATTTTTTAATGGAAATATATCATGTTACGTAAGGAGACAACTGGCATGCTTTGTTAAAATGATTTTTGTTTCTTATATAACATCAAAAGAATAACTTTATTTCTTATGAATATTTCTCCTGAATTTCTTAAAAATAGGTTCGTTACTTCTCATGCAGGAAATCGTAGCTAGCCGGGCGGCGGGAGGAGACAAGTCTGCAGTCTGGCTTCGGAGGAGACAAAGTAAGAGAATGGGTGGTTTCCCATATTTCAGAAAATGCAAGAATCTCTGGGGAAACAGATGTGTTTCATTGGTCAAAAATGCACAGGACGTCTAAGTCAACAAACAGGTCCCGTCTTCCAAAGGGACCACAGTTTGAATGTTTCTAAGTCACCCTGTGTGTATAATCCGCATTGGATGGGAGGTGACGGAGGTCACTGTGGCATTGACTGACCTCATGGCTAGACCAGCTGCCGTGTCACTTCTTCACAAGAATTCCTCAGGAAGGCTCTGAACATCTGTGGAAATAAAGCGTAAAGCTTAGTCATTCAGTCAACAAGGTCTGCCGAGTACCTGGCGAGTGTTGGCAGTGCAGATAGAGACGTCAACATGAATGGGCGCGCCCCACTGATAACAGACCACGCCAATCTGCAAAGACAGACGGATCAACTGCCCACCTCCACCTCCAATTACGAGTGCTCCTGCAGGGTGCATCTCCCCACGGGATCCATCTCCAACACCATCCTCCGTGCCTTCTGTGGGTTCTCCAAAATGGTAGCCCTTCCATCCACATGGACAAAAGTGATTTCATCTCCCTTTTCTTCTCTGCTTTACGGTATGCCGGCGTATCCACGGGTTCCTTTAACACGATCCGTCTTCCCGACCTTTCCTTCTGCCTCTCCGTCATCTCTGAATCATGGTCATCTCTGCACGCCTCTGTCTCTACTCTGCGTCTTCACTGTACCATTGATCATCCAGCTATTCGGCTATCTCTATTATCGCTCTGTCCATCCGTCTAATTCCTCTGTTCCATTTTCTCTTGTCATTCATCATCTATCTGTCCATCTCTATTACCTATCATCTCCCTCTCCTTCTCTTGTGTTATCTCTATCATCTATCTACCCACACATCTGGCTAGTCTCTCTTATGGATCCACCCGTCCATCTGCCTGTCTATCTTGCTACCTAGCTCCATGCATGTTCTTGTGGCATGTTCTCCTGCAGACCAGCAGGAAAGTGCACCTCTGGCAGAGAGCCAAGCTACACAAGCCGGGCCCCCATGTTTGCCTTATGTACACGGATTCTCCGTCCGTGCTCCGGAAGCCATGGAATAAGAGTCTCCAAGATGAAAACACAAACTCACCACCTAAATCCTCTCCTGAATGTAGACCCGGGTGGGGTGACAGATGCTAAAGCTCCTAAAAGAATCCGGAGTCTCAGACAAGTCACAGTGCAAGAGGCAGGAGACCCGAGAGTGGATGATCGCAGAAGTCTTACGGCTGTCACCAGCAGCACGGTGTGCGGCCTGGTTATCATTAACACCCGGATGGGAAGTCACAAACAGCAGGCAATGGCCATCCAATTACCAGTGCTCCTGCAGGGTGCATCTCTCCGTGGGATTCATCACCAACACCATCCTCTGTGCCTTCTCTTGGTTCTCCAAAATGGTAGCCCTTCTGCCCGCACGGACAAAAAGTGATTTCATCTCCCTTTTCTTCTGTGCATTACACAATGCCAGCTTACCCACAGGGTTCCTTTAATGCAATCCATCTTCCCATGAGCTCAGAAAAACCTCTCTGCTACACAATAAATTTTGTAAATAAATACATTTCTGTGAATGACTGCAAGAAGGCACGCTCAGCGACTTTACCCCTCCACGCTACCAATGGAAACAGCGTGATTCTATGTCAACAATTCCAAGTGCACGGCGGAGATTCTTTGAAAACCAAGAAGGGAGATGTTGCTTCAGTTCACCATCCTGGGCTACTTCCTTTGTCTCTTCTAGCACCTCCCTGAATGGGGAGGCCAAGTGCCAATCATCCAACAGGGTTTGGATGACCCTCTGCAAGCTACCGGGAACCTCACGGAGCTAAGCTGTGCCGACACTTGGAAATGTCGGGCTCAATGACCTACAGGTCACAAATCCTTTCCCTGGTTGGAATGCTGCTGGTGCTCGGTATTGAATTTCTCTGGGTGCTGTACCATTTCAGCCTTCCTTATTCTATCTTTCCCCCAGTTCTACCTGGGTTCTTTGCACCCAGAGTGTCTTCCGCCGTCTGAGTATTGCTGACTGCATTTGTACCTTTTGGTTAAACAAGCTGTTCTACTCTCTGCTTTTCCTGATAATTCAGAGGCTTGGTGGAAATCAGATTTTACATGTTTAGCAAGACAATACTTGGTGTTAAATTTTCTCATCGATAGGTATGCATTGGCTAGCTTTCTCTTTTTAAAATGTAGCCAGCCCCCGACAACCAGTGCCTGTATCCATTATTAATTCATCGAGGGCTGCAAAATGGGGGTGTTCTAAGTGGATCATTTTATTGATTGATTTACCTAGCAATCATAACTTTATGACTTTCATCTAGAGTTCTTGTTTTCCTTATAGAAAAACGAAGCTACATGCTAGATTCTCAAGGTGACAAAGAGATGACCAGTCATCTTTAGGATGCAATGAGTTAGCTATTGATTTTTTTCAATACTTTTATAACTTTATGACTTTATAAGTGGATGGGTTTAAATATTTTAGTAATGTTAATTTTACCATCTCAGTCTAAGTGCCGATTGGTCTAGCTTTGACCAATGAGAACATCTTCAAGTTGGCTGATGAGCCCCTTTGATGTGACTTTAGAAATCACGGATATTTTCCCTGCTCTGATTTGTCCAGATGAATTAGAGTCTCATCTTATACAACCCCTGCTCCTGCCCAGGAATGAATCCTATCAACTGGGTTTCTTTAAAGAGAAAAGGCACACCAAGATCAAAGTCCAGGGGCTGGGGATGCCACCTCTAATGCATTGTTCCTAAGAATTGTCCGTGTAATTAAAAAGTGCATACGTAACAGTTGGGAGTTTGTACTAATGTTTCCAATGCAAGAAGCACCATGTTTTACTGGACCTCTTTGATATCATCTCTTTGTATCACATTGAAAATCTCCAATGTCAAGGACATTACTTCTATCAAGGATGACAGAAGGAAAAGACCCCGTAACCAGTCATGCGCTTTATTCCTCATTAAGAACACAGTAGCATCCGCACCGTCGTACGCAGACAAATGGTCGTTGCTAACAAGGGTTTTTTACACTTGAAATCTTTTGCTATAATTTCTCAACTCTCCCATTTTAATCAACCACATGTCCAAGTGTGAGATTTCACAGCAACTGCACGAACTCACTCTCTTTTTAAACCCGGATTTTTACCTTCGTTTCAGAAGTTACTCTGCATTTAATGATCAACTCTATTCTTAGGTTCATGCCTTTGGGAATTTACTTGGTCCAAAGACAGTTCATCAGCATATTCCTCAGAAAGGTTGATAGGAATAAACTTCCTTGAGTTCTTGAGTATTGGTGCTGATATAAATGAAATGATAAATTCTGTCGTGCACTTTATATGGTTTGACAATTGGACAGTTACTTACTTGTGCATGCTCACGCTGTTTGACAATTGGACAGTTACTTACTTGTGCATGCTCACGCTGTCCTGGCTGGCTTATTGACACGATTGTGATTGTGCTGTTTACTAGTTCACTATTAGTACTAATTCTTCTGACTTCCCATTTTACACGGGTGTTAATTTTGCCTTTAAAATTCTGAGTCGTTTCCAAAATTTTAAATAAATGCTTCAGGTAGCACTTCCACCCTGGAGTCGGAGAGCCAGTCATGGCAGGGACTCTCTCTTCTTCCGGACAGTATCAGGATGTCCACAGGACCTGACCATCAACACCCAGGTCACCTTTTGGTTGAAATCATCATCATTATTTACATTTCTATCTGACTCAGAAGTAATGGTTGGATTTCACCAAACTCTTTTGTGGTGCTTTTTAGAAGAGTGAGCTTATTTTCTTTTCATTTAACCTCATCATGTTCTGAATTCCATTAATACATTCCCTAAGAGTGGATCGTTCTGGTATTTCTGAAATAGATATGATTTCATCATCGGGTATGAATTCTTCATCTGCGGTGGGGTTTCAATGTTCACTTAGAGAAAGAGTTTGCATTAATATTCATATAGGGGACGGCCCATCTGAATGCATGCAATTTTCTTACTCCCTGGTCGTGTCGGGTTTTAATACCAGAGTTAATCTGCCTTTATAATACTCGATACAAGCATTCCTTCTTTTTATAGGGTCGGCTTAATCCCCTAGGGATCATAGTTCCTTTAAAGTCCAATAGCACAGAAATTCCCATTTCCTTCTATAATGGGAAAAGGCCCTATGGAATGACCCTCCTCTTTCACTTTGTAGGTAGGTGGAGAGGCTGAAGGAGTGATGGAAATTCTTTCTCCCATGACTGTCAGCGTTGCGACATTTCTCCAAGAAAGAGACGTCCGTCCGCCGTCACGTTCATTTGTTGTTTCTAGACTGCAAGGCCGGTTCTAACGACATCACACGTGATTCTTGTCCTCGTCGGTAACTGCCTACTCATCTCTGGCTTCTTGTGAATCATCGTACCCAGAAACATACTGCAAAAAATGCGAAGCTATTGCTCAATGTAATTTGACGGTTTTATTGTGGATACTGGCCAATCAGTAGAAAGGAGGCTACTGAGGGGGAGACTCTGAGCTTGTGGAAGAGCCCCTGGATCAACAGGGTTCCTAGTACTGGAGCCAAGAATGGACAGGGAGGGATTCAGGCCTGTGTGGCTATGAGGGGGCCCCCCAAAAGCTCATGTGTGAGACAATGCAAGAATGGTCAGAGGTGAACTGATCAGACTAAGACAGCTATAACCTAATCAGTGGATTAATCCACTTGGATGGACTCACTGGGTGGTGACTGCAGCAGGTGGGGTGTGGCTGGAGGAGGGGGTCCCTGGGCTGTGCCTTTGGGGTCTCTGTCCTGTCCCTGGTGAGCAGAGCTCTCTCTGCTCCCTGGTGTAACCTACTCAATGGATTAATCCACTTGGATGGACTCACTGGGTGGTCACTGTAGCAGGTGGGGTGTGGCTGGAGGAGGGGGTCCCTGGGCTGTGCCTTTGGGGTCTCTGTCCTGTCCCTGGTGAGCACAGCTCTCTCTGCTCCCTGGTGTAACCTAATAGTGGATTAATCCACTTGGATGGACTCACTGGGTGGTGACTGCAGCAGGTGGGGTGTGGCTGGAGGAGGGGGTCCCTGGGCTGTGCCTTGGGGGTCTCTGTCCTGTCCCTGGTGAGCAGAGCTCTCTCTGCTCCCTGGTGCCCTGTCCTGAGCTGCTCTCCTCCTCCAGGCCCTGCCGCCATCTTGTTCTGCCTCCCCTTGGGCCAGAGCCAGGGAGTCGGCCCACCATGGACTGGACCTCTGATGCCATGAGCCCCAAATAATCTTTTCCTCCTCTATGTTGTTCTTGTCAGGTCTTTTGGTCACATTGTCAGAAAACTGACTAAAGCAATGCCCATTTAGGATTTCACTACACTTCTTATGAAGTCATAACATTATTGTTTCCTCACTAGAAGATGTGGCATCTACCACGGCCCCCTTATTGTTCACACTTGGTTTTTTTTTTTTTATGACTGAATGGAAAGACCAAACTTTCAGAAGGCCCGTGGGTTCTGGAAAAGAAGCCATGCTCCCACTTTGGGCCACACAGTCCTATATATGAGGTAAACAGACGTACATGCTCTGTTCTGGTAATCGCTTTATTTGGTCTTTCCACAAACGTTTCTGACTTTGCTCCATCTCTGAGGTGTAAGACGCCTGCCAAGGTCCCTTTCTGATGCTTTTACTCACGACGATCAAACACACTCATGACTCTGCGGGCTCACACCCTCCTCCTACCAGGCACTACCCCTGGCTTCAATCTATATTTTTCTGGTTCTTTTTCCAATCAGTTTTCCCCCTTCATTTTGCATTCATTTTCACTAAAACTCCTGGAATCAATTTGTTTTATGTGTCTTTTCTGGCAGACAGTTTATCACTGCGTTGGGATTCCGGGGCGTCCTTTGGCATCCGCCCTGCTCCTGTGTGCGTGGACTGTCTGAAGGCCATTGAGGTTCAATGGTGCCCTTTTTAGATGCTGAGATTGGTCATTGTGTATCGTGGGTGGGTTGGGTGCGTGTCCTCGTTTGTCTCTGTGTTTTGATTTCTTTAATAATGTGGAAAGAACACAGTGAGTTCTGTTAGTGTAGACTGAGTCCACTGCCTTGACTTTGCCCTCCCCTGGAACTTGGTCCAATCTTGTTTACCCAGTAGAGTTGATGGGTGGCTGCAGTTTAAACTGATCACAAGTCTGACTTTCCCTTGGTCTTCCTGCCAGACATAGTGTTGGGTCTGTGGAATCCCACCAACTCATTCTCCTCCTCGACGAGTGATTGACATGTGTCATTCACAAACTAGACCAGCCCTGCCTTAGCAAACTGAAGGTCAAGGCAGAGTTGGTCTTCGATAGAGCTGGCCTGTCTTTCTACCAACAGAACCTCTCTTCTGCATTGTCCCCAGAAAAGAGAGTGACTTTTAATTTTAATGTTGCTCAAAAATGGTCTCCTCCCAGAGGCGATGCAAAACTGTCATGTAAAGCTTATGTATGATTAAGCTACGTAGGATGCATTTCAGATCCCACCCCACGATGACGTCCTGCTTTGGAGAGTCCTGTGGCCACAGTTTGATAGCTCATATGGGCTGCATTAGATGTCAGGGCCGCAGACCCAATTTCAAATGCACACAGCAATATATTTTCAATTTGCCACTTATTACCTTGGTAAAAATCCATTACGGTTAAAATCGTTTTGTGTGAAGACGGGGACTTAATCTAAAATTTGGTGGAATTCAATCTAAGCTTTAACGAACTAGAAAGAAATAATTGGAAAGCTCAGAGGGAAAGAGCAAATAAATGAACAAGCAAACAACTACACACACACACACACGCACAGACACACACACAAACTATTTCATGACAAACTATTTCATTACCTAATTGTACCCACTGAATTAACGTATATTCATAAGTATTTGTGCATCTTAATCGTGCACCAAAGACAATTTAGTAATAAATGACTTTAAAGCAATACTGGCACAACTTTTTTTTTTTTTTTAAAAAAACAGCTTCACATAACATCCGCACCTGACCTTTTTGCAAAAAAATAAAAATAAAAAATAAAAAAATTGGCATAAATCTGTTCTGTTTTGCAGTAAAATAATCCTACTTTGTATATATCCCCTACTTTGTGAGATACAAATATGGCGCACACGTGTTTATCCAAACATCTACATATTGTGTATTTAATCATCACTCCTTTCTTGTAAGATTTATTTACTGATGATGGCTGAGCCCTTACCACGTGAAGAGCTGCAGATCATTTCACCAGTTATTGGAACACAAAATCCTACCTTCAAGCCTCTTATAGTAGAGAAGCAGAGAACTTACCAGGGCTAAAGGCATGACTCGGAAGCAGAGTGCTTGCCTAGAATGTGCAAGGCTCCACAAACCCTCCCCAGCCACATGCCGCCATGTGCAGAAGGTCTGTGGTGGAGCAGCGGTAGCCCTCCAGGGGTCTGGTCATATGCTTTCTCCTCCTGGGGGCTTATCTGGCTTGTACCACTGCCACCTGCCTGTCAAGAGCACACGGCAGGAAGAAGACGGGGTCAGGAGAGCAAAAGCACATTCCTTCTCCACTGCCTGACTGGCTGCACTGTGCTTCTGAAGGAGAGACCAAGATGGAGAGACACTGACCTCACTCCCAGCATGCCCTTGTGAAACTCTCGACCTCCTTCCTCTCCCATCATGGCCTCCGGAAGGGCAGGGGCCTGCGAATGTTTTATTTTAAAATTGATTTTTGATTCCTGTGTCCTTCAATCCTAAGTGGCTCACCATAACTTCCTTTTTTTTCTCATTGTAAGGGGATTAGAACTGTGCCTTTTGTTAACCTCCACGGCACCCGTATAAGATTTCAGACTGAAAACGGGAAGCCCATTCTTTGTCTAGATGCCTCAGAATCTAGTTCTTTCTCTGTCAATCACAAAGGACCTGCCAGCATCTGTTTGATTTCTAGACGACTTCAGAATCTTTTCCATCTTTTCTGGGTCTATCGGATGATTTTTGTTATTATTAGGAAACAAAGGACACCATTAATGTTGGATGAATGTGGATTTTCCAAACAACTTTACTATACAGGAAAACCAAAGGTAAGATTTGAATCTAAAGCTGCTGTCACCATCTCTGATGTTGCTGATTTCAGGAAAAAAAAATTGCTTTGATGTAAGAAGGTATCTGGTGGCCAATGTACGTATGATCGATTTAAAATTTTTAGAAACTAGATAGTAAATGATGGTGGTCTCCAGGAGCTAGGAGAAGTTGGCAGGTAGTGAATTTGTGAATCACTGGGGACTTTTAGGGCAGCGACACTGTTGTACGTGATATTATCACAATGAACACGTGGTCTTCTGCATTTGGCAAAACCCATGCAATTTGGGGGGGGGGGGGTTTACCGGGGACTGCACCCAGGGACACTCGACCCCTGAGCCCCATCCCCAGCCCTATTCTGCATTTTATTGAGAGACAGGGTCTCCCTGAGTTGCTTAGCATCCTGCTCTTGCTGAGGCTGGCTTTGAATCCGCAATCCTCCTCAGACTCCAGAGACACTGGGATTACAGGTGTGCGCCACCAGGCCCAGCCCAAACCCATAGAATTTCACCACACAGAGCTGGGCACGGTGGCACACGCTCATAATCCCAGCAGCTAGAGGCAGGAGGATCATAATCCCTGGTACCCACCACGCCTGCAAAAAAAAAAAACCTCAGAATATTACCACAGAGAAACTGACCCTTGATGGAAATACCGTATGAACTTGATTTGATCATAACGCACGGACAGTGGCTCGTGAATTGTGACCAACAACGTCCCCACTCTCTGCCGGATGTCAATAACAGGAAGTGGTCTGGCGAAGCAGGATGGCTCATAGTTTCTGCTCCATTGACCTGTAAACTATAAGTACCCTAAGAAACTAAAGTCTATTCGTTTAAACTATCAAATCAGCAGACTTCTGAAAAGGAAATGTTTTTTTTGATGCCGGAAAAATGCACTTTCTGCCTCCGTCGGTCCACCCCTGAGAAATGTTACCTCAAGGGCACGATTTCCCAGTGGGTGCAAAAAAAAAAACTATTTTAACAACCTGAAGCTCCCGCAATATGCACTTTTCCAGGAGGTGAGGAGGAAGAGGGCACTGTGAGGCTTGAAGCAAAGCCTATGGGAAGCTCTCTGGAGATGCCTGGGAGGGCCAGGGTCTTGCTTGGGCCCTGGATCCCCCTTAGGCTCCCAAACTTTTGTGTCCAGCTCACACCCTCCTCCTAATCTAGTCTCCATTTGCAAGAGCACTTGAATTGCAAATAGCTCCGACTTCACACATCTATTGGAGTGCTTTGTTCTGGGGCAGGGGGAAAATCCAGCCAGTGTGACCCGGGGCAGAGGGCAGTGCAGGGCAATCCCCAATTTCACCTGCTCGTGAATCCACACAATTTACAGGGGCTCCTGGGAGCTGGGTGTACAGAGATGCACCACCTCTCCCCACCTCGGGCTCTGAGAATAGCTCCCAGCCAGCGGCAGAGCTGCCCGTCAGGCCCAGAGTCAGCCAGACCATCCTCATTGTGCCCCGGGGCTGCCTGGACCCAGCCTGCAAGCCTTCAGCCACATTCCCCGCCTCCAAGTTCAACTGGAAACCACGAAGCCATCGACCTCGGGGGGTCCTTCACGTCGGCACCACCTGAGTCACTAAGATGCAGGCAGACACGGTTCAGGATACTTCTATTTATGAGCCTGAAGGTGCCTCCATGAGTCATTTGCTGAGCTCCTCTTTCTTCTCTCTGTCTCTCACCTCATCCGTTTCTTCTCCCCTCTGAAAAACTCTCCCAAGTCTGGGAAGAACAAACTCCTGTCTTCTGAATGCAGCCGGGCCACCCACACCCCACCGACACACACACACACACACACACACACACACAGGCAGAATGCTTGTGAGTGCCCAGGCCGGCCTCGTGCTTCTGCACACTCCTCTAATGCAGAGTAATATTTTCTTTTTAAATTGTAGTTGTAGATGGGCAACCTGTGTGTATTTTATATGTTTGCTTTATGTGGTGCTAAGGATGGAGCCCAGCGCCTCCCACATGCCAGCCCTGCAGTGACGCTGCTTCCAGAAAATTGTCCGTCTGCTCCTGAGTTCGCTCATTCCATCCGACCCCTGAAAACTGTCCATGAATCTTTGATGCTATGCAATTCCAGGAAAGTAGTAGAACAGAGAACAGCTCTGAGCAGAGATTGATGCGGGATTCAGAGGACACAGAGACTGACCCATAAAATGACAATCATCTTATATTAGACCAAGGCGCCAAGAACATGCATTGGAGAGAAGACAGCCGCTTCAACAAAGGGCGCTGGGAAAACTGGAAATCCACATGCCACAAAATGAAATTAAACCCCTCTCTCTCCACCACCGTGCACAAAACTCAACTCAGAATGGATTAAGGACCTAGGAATTAAGGACCTGCGTCTAATAGAAGAAAAAGTCGGCCCTGATCTTCATCGTGTGGGATGAGGTCCCGACTTCTTTAATGAGACTCGTGTGGCGCAAGAATTAAGATCAAGAGTCAATAAATGGGATGGACTTCAAACTCAAAAGCTTCTTCTCAGCTAAAGAAACCATCTGTGCGGTGAACAGAGAGCCTACATCTTGGGAGCAAATCTTTACCCCTCACACCTCAGAGAGAGCCCTGATCTGTAGGGTATACACAGAACTCACAAAGCTGAGCACCAAAAAACCCAAACAACCCAATCAACAGATGGCACAAGGACCTGAAGGGACACTTCTCAGCAGACCTCTCGTTTGGAAAGGAGCAAAATGTGCTGTCACCAGTCGACCGCGTTCCTCCACCCAGTACGCCTCTTTCCTAGCAGCACTTCCCATGCCGGCGCTCACCCGGCACCGTCCATAACACCCCAAGGATACCCCAATTAGCAATACGTGACCGTAGGATGCACTTCGACACGTCCTTCGTAACTTCTCCTTCTTCAGGTTGGACCTGGTGTAGAACCACCCTGGTCCTGTGGTCACACATGCACAGAGGGTCATAATGTCCCACTCATTCTACTGTCCTTCCCACCCCGTGCCCCTCCCCTCCCTTCCCTCCCCTCTGCCCAATGCAAAAAATGGTGTTCACTTCTGAACTTGAGAATCCATGTGTTAAACGCCCGTCTCCATTCCCATATCCCGGTCCCTTGGTTCCCAAATCCTCCGGTGTGGCTTCCACTGGGATCCTTCTTGCTGAGGACAAAGCCAGGAGGGAGCCGCTCATAACCCCTCCCTCCTGGCTTTGATATTGCCCAATGGATCCCGGTATTAGAGGGTCCTGGCCTCCGACTCCTGCCTGCTGTCTGGGTCGGCTCGACTTCCCCCTCCCGATCCCGTCTATGCCGCCAGCCGCCATCTCCTTTCCTGCACCTCCCTGGCCTGGACCCTGCAGAGTGGGAATCCCAGAGTGTCCTCCTATAACTAGGTCCGTCCACCCAACCCCTTGCTTGAACAAAGCTCCCGATGCAGCCTTCTTCCTGCTGGACAGGACGATGCGTCCAGATTCGTGCCTCCACCTCCACCCGCCGGTTCTCCACTCCATCCCAGCCTCCGTGGCCAACATGTCAGCTTCGTCTCCTCCGAAGCGTCCAGCAGGCACGTCCCGTTACCGTGGGCATCATCAGCGTCTTGACCTCCAGGGTGGCCATCAACAGCCACCGCAGGCCTCCATCTGCCCTCTGCCACTCAGGGAGACGACACACAGGCCATTGACCCCCGCTGACCGCTGCCCGTGTGCGCTGGTCAGCCACACAGTTCTGCTTGAGCACGCTCTTCCTCCTGCCTGCCTGCCTCAGACCTTCTGCCCCAGCGTCTCGCCACGGCCTTGTTGTGATTTGGGTCTGGTCTCACCTAAAACGTCACCTCCTCAGGAGACTCCAGGCCCCCCACTCAGTTGCCCAGAGCCTTGTCAAGTTGCTGAGGCCAGCCTCAACTTGCGATCCTCCTGCCTCAGCCTCCCAAGTCACTGGGATCACAGCTCTCGGCTCACCCTGCTTCTTAATTTAAGGCATTTGATTTTGAGTGGATTCATCATGTTGCTCATTTATATTACTGTACAGTACATCATCCAGACGTTCAACTAGCGTTAATATTTAGGGCAGAGACACTCTGTAGCTCTTGTTCACTGCTAACTTCCTACAGATAGGAACAGAATATAGGCTTTAAAGTAATTGATGAGAGTCGGTGGGTGAGGGTAGAATTGTAAAGAGTGAGTAGGGAAGAGACGGCAGGTCTGGGTGGAAAGAGAAGACACTTTGGAATTAGGTGGACTACGTTAGGATCTGGGTAACAGACTTTGCACATATACAGCTTATGCACCCAGAAGGAAGGTGGATTATCAACGTTTTTCAAGTGCCTGCATTTGGAGTGCAACCTGTTACTTGAAGGTCGGCTGTGGAATACTCTACCCGGGCCGAGTTGGAACTCCGAAAGTCTCCTACTTGGGTGCAAACTGGATTTTCAATTGTCGGATTTGGGATCCTCAGTCTGTTAGGCAAAAATGAGCACAGACGGTTCATCGAGTTTCCTGGGAACTCTTTGAGGCCAGCGGCAGTCACAAAGCCTGATTCCCAGTCGGGGATGATGGGGCACGCCTGCGTGGCCAGCTACGGCGGAGGCTGAGGCAGGAGGATGGCAAGTTCAAGGCCAGCCTCGGAAACTGAGCAAGAGCCTGACTCTAAATAAAAAATACAGAGGACTGGAGGCCGAGCTCAGGGGTAAAGCATCCCTGGGGTCACCCCCGCCCCTGTACTAAAGCCACCAGGAAGTGTGATGGCCAGGCCCAGTGAAGAGGTCAGCTGGGGCGGAGGTCAGGCCACCAGCGGGCAGCCACTGCCCCAGCTTCAGGAGGGACAGAGCACCCTGCTCAGCAGGGATCCAAATGGCCAGGATTGAGGCCAGGAGGGACAGGAGTGACCAGGGGGAGGTGAAGCTCTTCCCCTGCAGGGACTCCACCAGTGACGGAGCCCTGCAGCTGTCACCTCAGGGAGGAGGGGCAGAGGGAGGGAGCCGCTGAGTTCACCCCGAAGTTTGCTCCAGCCTCATCCTCTGCCACCTGGCAGGACGGGGCTCCCAGTTCAGTGTATTTAGAGTGACAAAGACACAGAAAGATGTTCTTTATACAACTGAGTTGTTTGTTTAATCTAAGCTGCTGCAGTTGCTGCACGTTTTTAAGTCTTGGTTTTATGGCGGTTGATAATGGTAGCTGCAGAGACACCAGTTAGAGTGAAAAACTGGTGGAACACTTTAGTCCTAGACTGAGCTAAAAGGAGGAGGAGGAGGAGGAGAGGGAGGAGGAGAAAGAGAAGGAGGAGGAGGAGGAGGAGGGAGAGGAGGAAGGGATGGAGGAGGAGGAGGATGAGGAGGAGAGGGAAGAGGAGAAAGAGAAGGAGGAGGAGGAGGAGGGAAGAGGAGGAGGAGGAAGGGATGGAAGAGGAGGAGGAGGAGGAGGAGGAGAAGGAGGAGGAGGAGGAAGAGGAGGAGGAGGAAGATATGGAGAAGAAGGAGGAGGAGGAGGAGGAGGAGATGGAGGAGGAGGAGGATAGGGAGGAGGAGGAAGGGATGGAGGAGGAGGAGGAAATGGAGGGGGAGGATGAGGAGGAGAAGAAGAAGGAGGAGCAGGAAGAGGAGGAGGAGAAAGAAGAGGTGGAGGAAGGAAAGGAGGAGGAGGAGAAGGAGGAGGAGGAGATGAGGAGGAGGAGGAAGAGATGGAGAAGAAGGAGGAGGAGGAGGGGAGGAGATGAGGAGGAGGAAGAGGAGGAGGGGAGAGATGGAGAAGAAGGAGGAGGAGGAGAAGGAGGGAGGAGGAGGAGATGGAGGAGGAAGGAGGAGGAGGAGGAGAAGGAGAAGGAGGAGGAGTGGAGGAGGAGGAGGAGGAGGAGGAGGAGAAGGAGAAGGAGGAGGACGGAGGAGGAGGAGGAGAAGGAGAGGAGGAGGAGGAGATGAGGAGGAGGAAGAGGAGGAGGAGAAGGAGGAGAAGGAGAAGGAGGAGGAGATGGAGGAGGAGGAGGAGGAGAAGGAGGAGGAGAAGGAGGAGGAGGAGGAGAAGGAGAAGGAGGAGGAGGAGGGGATGAAGGGAGGAGGAGGAGGGAGAGGAGGAGGAGAAGGAGGAGGAGGAGGAGATGGAGGTGGAGGAGGAGGGAGAGAAGGAGAAGGAGGAGGAGGAGGAGAAGGAGGAGGAGGAGGAGAAGGAGGAGGAGGAGAAGGAGGAGGAGGAGGAGGAGGAGGAGGAGGAGAAGGGAGGAGATGGAGGAGGAGAAAGAAGAGGAGAAAGAAGAGGAGGAGGAGGAGGAGGAGGAGGAGGGAGAGGAGGAGGAGGGAGAGGAGAAGGAGGAGGAGGAGGGAGAGGAGGAGGAGAAGGAGAAGGAGAAGGAGGGAGGAAGGAGGAGGGAGAGGAGGAGGAGGAGAAGGAGGAGGGAGGGGAGGAGGAGGAGGGGGAGGGAAGAGGAGAAGGAGGAGAGGAGGAGATGGAGGAGGAGGAGAAGGAGAAAGAAGAGGAGGAGGAGGAGGAGGAGGAAGAAAAGGAGGAGGAGGAGAAGGAGAAGGAAGAGAAGGAGGAGGAGGAGGAAGAGGAGAAGGAGAAAGAGCAGGAGATGGAGGAGGAGGAGGGAGAGGAGGAGGAGGGAGAGGAGGAGGAGGGAGAGGAGGAGGAGAGGAGAAGGAGAAAGAAGAGGAGGAGGAGGAGGAGGACTCCTGGGCCTCCCGCCCCTCCTGTCTGCCCACTAAGGAGCTGAGCGCCTTCCCCCCCCTCCCCTGCAGCGCTGTGTGCGCCATGGGCCCAGAAGGGCTGCGGCCAGTGACCGTGGGCCAGAGCCTCTGACTGTGTGACCCCCACACGAGTCTTTCCTCCTCCACTAGGCTGACCCTCACACGAGATCCTAAGAGCAACAGGGACTGCCCAACAGAGTCCTGCAGGAGGGCTCTCCCAGCGCTCTCTGGGGACTCGCATTGACTCCTGACGCACACAGACCAGGAGCCTGCAAGAGCGCAGCAGCGTGGTGTCCAGGCCAGACGCCCCGGGGAACTGGTTTCTTTGACTCCAGGAACTCAAGTCTGGTTACAGACCAAGAGCAGCTTCTTTGAAATTTATTTGTTCCTTTTAGATCTGCCTGACCAGGGGTACTCGGACATACTATCCGGACATGCAGTGCCTCTTATTCTAATTAGCGTCCCGTTCCTGAGGTGGTACATGACGTGGACGTTCACTGGTCGTGTGTTCCTATGTGAACATACAAGTTCCGTCACATTTATTCCCCTGTCTTTCTTATTTCCATCCCCCTCCCTTCCCTTCCATCCCCCATTGTCTAATCCAATGAACTTCCACTCATCCCTACCTGCCCTTGTGTTAGCATCTGCATATCAGAGACAATATTCACCCTTTGTTTTTTGGGGGATTGGTTCATTTTGTTTAGCGTGGTAGTCTCCAGTTCCTTCCATTTACAGGCAAATGCCATGATTTCTTCTTTATGGCTGCATCATATTCTACTGTGCATATACATACCACATTTCCTTAATCGATTCATCTGCTGAAGGGCACCTACATTGGTTCCACAGCTTACCTACAGCCTTTTTAATAACTGACTCAAAGCAAGAGTGACTTCACGGCAGGTTCGGGGTGAGACTCCCTTCCTAAGCTGGGCATTAGTCACTGCAGCCTTGGGCATATGACACCTTCTGTATCTCCAATTACCCAATCACCTTTCACCATTGATGCCTTGCCCCGTGCCAAGACTACAGATACCCTCCATCAGAACTGATGAATCCTGCTGGGCATAGGGGCACACACCTGTCATCCCAGCGGCTCGGGAGGCTGAGGCAGGAGGATCACGCGTTCAAAGCAGCATGCTCAGCAATGCAGTGAGACCCTGCCATTTCTATCTAAATAAAAAAATATGGAATAGGGCTGGGGATGTGGCTCAGTGGTCGGTCGAGTGCCCCTGAGTTCATGCCAGGCAAGCGCTCTACCGCGGAGCCCCAGTGCCAGCCCACCACTTGTTGGTTGTACAGTGGAGACGTCCTTCCCAGGGGCCATGGTGCCAGGGGCCATGGTGTGTCCCTGTTCTGTGCACCGCCAGGGTCTGGCTAAACTTCACTACAATGCAGCTTCCCCAGACACCTCTTCTGACAAATGACACGCATATTTCTGAAGACAAAAGTCTTCAAACTCATGGTTTTCTACCTTGCAGAGTTACAATGCTTAATGGGCAGAAGAACAGGAAGGGTCCCTGTTGACCAATGGCCAGCGGCATCATTTAGACAGAGCAGGACACAAGGGCCCATGGTCCTGACTTCACCTAGGACACAGATGATTATTAAGAATCCCTTTGAGAAACACCGTCCAAAGATTTGAGAGTTTCAGTGGGACTAGACCCTTCAAAACTGCAAGCCAAAATGAACCTTTTGTCTTGATAAGCTGGTGACCTCAGGTATTTGTCACAGTCACGGAAAGCTGTCGAACACACTGTGGCACAATCTCTTTAGAGTCAAATAGAGCATCATTCCCAAAGTGATGAAAAATCTAATTTTTGATCTTGGTTACTAAATACAGAAATGGTTTTATGCTTACATAAAGAAAGAGACTAAGAAGTGGTCTGTGTGAAAATTCCCGGATGATATTTCTAAAATGCCCCATATCTCCTTGGGCTTCCTCAGAGGACCCTGAATCACTGTCATCGTATCAATCCAGAGCATGACCTACCGTCACCCACAGTGCTCATGAGCAAAACCCTTCACTGAGCTGTGCGGCAGGAGGAGTCACAGAGACATGGATTGGCCACTCTCTGTTTGCTGCCTGCTCCCCACCACCAGCCTTCCCATTCGAAGGAGGCTGCTGGATGCTTCCGGACTCAGAGATGTTGCCGAGGAGAATCCAGACGCTGCTGGAGGCCAGGGTGTTGGGAAGGGACCAGCATCTCAGAGATATTTGCACAAACTGGCAATGCAAGACTCCCAACTCAGAGCTGCTGCTGCTGGGCAGAGATTCAGACCCCTGGGCACAGGTCAGTGAGCACCAGGCTGCAAACCGGTAAGTTCTAAGGCTCCCACCAGCTCTCCAGAAATGCTGGTTATTTTCCGGGCACGCCGAGCGCCTTCACTTCTGGGTGGCAAGTCACAAAATTGGGAGAAAAGATTCCCCTCTTAGTTTGCTGTGTTGCGTTTACACAGTCCCCCGCTCAGAACCCGGTGCAAATCTGGGAAGCCTCAGATTCGTGAACACGGATGGATTTTGGCAGGAGTAGGAATCACACAGGGAGCCACAGAAAGTCCGGACCATGGTCACAGCTCAGGGCCCCTGGGAGAAACACTCCATGTCCCTCTGATAGAGGATTCTGTCCTCTGAGTTGACGGAGGCACTCAGCCTCCCACGTAGTTCCCGAGACGGACTCAAGAGCTCACGCTGCCAAGCCACCTCCAAGTGGGACCGTGTCTGTGAAACTCGGGCCAGCCACCCGCCTGGGATGCGGCGGTGTGACTGACAGATGCCCGGGCTCTGTGCACAGGGCCTGGGAGCCAGCCAGGGCTGCCCGGCCGGAGCCAGAGTTTGTCAAACTTGTCAAAGACGGGATCAAAGCGTAGAGGAGCACATTCACATTTCAGCCCGCCACCAGTGTGATGCCAAGAGGTCCCTGCACCGCGTACACAGTGAGTTTTCAGGCCATTTAGAGAATGAAGGCACGTCGGCCTTGGCCTGGGGATGAGTTTCTGGTTATGTGACTCGTGATCAAAAATGAAACCAGGGGTCTACTTCCAATGTTCCCATTCATGGCTCCCCATGGAATTCTGCACCAGTTGAATTTTATTTTAGGAATGAAATAAAAGTAGAGGAGAGAGCGAGATACAGAACACGGTTCTGAATTTGGCAGATCCACAGACATACGTGACGTAGGACCTCGGAAGAGCTTTCTGTATGACAGCCTGAGGAGAGGCACTTTTATTGGCTTGTTTAACCCTGAACACAAATACCTGCGGCACAGGTGGTCGGCAGATTTAAAAAGGGCCCCCCAAAAGTTGGCACCGTGGTCTCCAGGGTCGGTGGACACGCTGTGACGTCACTTCTGTGACTGTGTGGTGTCATGTGCTGTGGTCGACGCTGCAGCAGGGACATTATCTGGGTGGGATAACCTAAGCCCTTGAGAGGATTTCCATGGTAAGTGGACCAACAAGAAATCAAAGGGTTTTTTTTGTTGTTGGGGGAGTTACTGGGGATTGAACTCAGGGGCACTGAACCACAGAACCACACCCCCAGCCCTACTGTATTTTATTTAGAGACGGGGTCTCCCTGAGTTGCTTACGGCCTCACTTTTGCTGAGGCTGGCCTTGAACTCGTGATCCTCCTGCCTCAGCCTCCTGAGCCGCTGGGAGACATCACCCAGAGAGCCCAGCTGATTCTGACCTATTGAACCACGTGACCTATTTAACGGATGTCCTTTTAAGCAACTGTTTCTACAGGTGACTCATTATGTAGCAATACAAAATGAACCGTGTATAAATTTTTTTTAAACATGAGATTCAGCAAATATTTGTTCTTTTTTCTTTCCGTTTCTTTGCTCGACTTTTTTTTCTCCTCCCTGTCTGAACCGGAAAAAACTTTACCAGTCGAGTATCCTTGCCCCAGGCTGAACTTGAGGGGCCAGATTCAGCTCACTGCTTGTTTGTGTGAATAAAGTTTTATTGGGACGCACCCACGCCCACTCATTGGCATAGCATCTCCAGCGTTTGCTGGTTACACAGCGGCACGGGGCTCAGGAGGCTGCAAGGAGGGCATCCGGGACACACAGAGGGAAAATACTTACCCCGTGGGCTTCTGCAGACAGCTGTCCCACCCGGGGACACTCCTCAAGCCGTCTGACCTCCCCGAGAGCGTCACAGTGGACAGAGCCGTTGGATGGAGCTGGGCTTACCTGCCCTCAGGTGCAGCACAGTCCAGCACACGCCTGACCTCAGTCCACCATTCCCAGTCCTGGGCAGGTGAGCGGCTGACTGATTCCCAACTCATCACCCATTGGCCTGTTTTATCCTGGGGTTTCTGTTGTGAAGTTCATGATCCAAATGCTCTTAGGGCCTTGGCTGGTCCTCTTCCCCATTCTGTCAGCTCAGCCGGACGCGCTTGGACCGTGCAGCAGAAGAGACTCGGGATGGTGTGAGCTCTGGCTCTTCAGTGGGTCCGTGCCCCACGGGCTGTCAGCCTGGTCCTCCTTGGAGATGTCAATCACAAAGCAGACTCAAAGGCCAGTGCCAAGGCCGTCTGCCTGGGTGACGTGTTTACGTCTCAGCTTGACACCGACTCATGCTTAGCACACAACAAAGGCCCCGTCTGACAGTGGAAAGAAAATGTCTTGGAAATTCCCAGAAGCCTCGTGAAGAGGAGGACGACTTATTAACCCCCGTTCCTGGAGAGGATCTTTCCCGCTTTGCAAATAAAAACGCGTGAACAGAATCACAGCAGAGAAAGGGAGGAAAAAAAATCAACTCTGTTCTCACTTCCTGATGGTGACATGAGTTTTCTACGGGAGGCAGATGCCTGGATCTCTGCACCATTGTTTTAAAAAAGAGCCTGTGAGTTTTGCTCCCCAGACCTCACAACCCCAGCCGAGTCATGAGAAAAACACCAACAAATTATTAGATGATGGTGATGATGATTGTTATTATTATTATTAGCAGCTTACTTAATTGGTGGATTCATCCACTGATGGATTAACGGGGTGGTGACTGCAGGCAGGCAGGGTGTGCGGGAGGAGGTGGCCATTGGGGATGTATCTATGGAGTTTATAAACGTCCGTGGAGCGTGGAATTCTCTTTTGGCTTTCTGATTGCGACGTCCTGAGCTGCTCTCCTCCTCCAGGCCCTGCCGCCATCTTGTTCTGCCTCCCCTTGGGCCAGAGCCACGGAGTCGGCCACCAGGGACTGAACCTCCGAAACCATGAACCAAAATAAGCACTTCCTCAGTGTGGGGACTGGGCACGTGGAGAGCGGCAGGGCGTCTCCGCACCAGCCACCATCAAGGCCACGCCGTCCAGCCCAGGGCCCTCAGCCACATCCCGCCAGGTGACAGCTGAAGTGGGACACTTCCAAACGGGAGGGTCCTCTAAGTGCACAACACACAACCATCTTAACACGAGAAAGTGGCACGTAGAGTATCCCTCGTGATTCTATCCTGATACCGTGTTGGAACATTCTGGATCCATGGGTGACATCAAATATGCGGTGAAGCCGCCTCGCAGTACTTTTCAATGTGGCGACTAGGATTTTTGGAATGACACAGACACCTCAAATTCGGGGTGATATTATGATTCTTTTCAAAGATGATTTGGAAAAAAAAAAAAAACACAATGGAAATTCTACTATCATTCATGCACGGCTTCAGGTTTTCACAGAGACCTTCCAAACACCTGATAGGAAATGCACCAGGAGACTGAGTATTTCTAAATAAACGCTAGAGCCCTGAGTAAATGTTACCTGAATTATCTATGTCAGCTTGTCAATGCAGGCGTCAAGGAAAACCGCCGTTCTGGGCCGGGGCTGTCGCACAGTGGTGGAGCGCTCGCCTAGCACACGAGAGGCCCCGGGTTCAATCCTCAGCACCCCGTACAAATGCAATTAAGATGTGTGTCCACCTACAACTAAAAATTCAATATTAAAAAAAAAGAAAAGAAAAAAAATCACTGTTCATTTAAAAGAAACACAGGATGTAAAGGCAAGAATTTTTTGAATTCCCATTTTTCTAGAAATCTCCAAACTTAAACTTGGCTGGAAAAACAACACACACACACACACACACACACACACACACACACACAAATGCGTGTTCTCCGACAAAGGGATGAACGGTGCCCACAGAGGCTGAACATTCCTAATCTGAGAACCTGAAATCCCAAATGGCTTAAAATCCAAACAGGTAGAAATCCCACATGGGACTCCAGGTGATCGGTCCCAACTGAAATGAGGGGGCCTTACAAATATAAGATGATCTTCAGGCGATGGGTACGAGGTGTGCAAGGCACATACAAGAGCTCCGTGTTTTCATTTGTGACCGATTCCCCAAATAGTTTATTTTATATATATATATATATATATATATATATATATATATATATATATATATATATAAATTCTCAAAATTCTTGAAAAAAAATTCCCATCGAAATATTTCTGGCCCCAGGTGTCTGGGATGAAGGAGCCTCCACCTGGTTTGCAGTGAGTAACTAAGGGCCTGCCCTGCAAACTCACCACGTGGTGCTCTCGACCAGAGTCCTATGTCAAGCAACTGGCCGATTCAGGAATTTTAACGGAGTCAGTTATTCCCGGTTTCATTCACTCTGGCAGGTCAGGGCGGGGGGAACGCTGCTGGCAGGACGCAGTTGGCGTTGGGAAAGGCAGGACGAGCCCGTCTGTGCGTGTTTTCACAATATGTTTTCACTTAGGGGAGGGTTCCGATGACCGACAAGGTCACACTCTGTTTCTATTTGGGAAATAACTGTGTAAATAAAGCGCTCCCAAATGCCTTCTTCCCCCCTTGGTCGGGGGGCGGGGTGAGGAACCGTGGGCAGCCCGCCCCCCATCAAACGAGCTGCGGCATTAGCTCCAACGGGCTGACCTCAAGCTATGCCCCGTGGGCATCTTAATTGCTAAGAGAGATGGCTACCTGATAAAAGACGGGTGGAAAGACTGATTATAAAGAGACCCAAGAATTCCCCCACACAATACACCTCATTCTGAACGCCCCGTTGGCATACTGGGTCCACCAAGGTCGCATTTCAGTGCCGGTGTGCTGGGTCCCGGTGATGGCTCCGATATTCTGTTCTGGCCAGAGCCGGGCAGACCCAGGGGCAGGAAGCCGCTGCAAGAGTGCTCAGTGGGTGGAATGTCAACCGCCACGCCACAGCGTTCCCAGATCAGGCCTCCCGCTCCTCTTGGGAGCTTCAGGAAGCCACATTTTCTCCTGCAAACCTACTGCCAATCGAAGCTACACGTCTCCACGGTGAGCCTGCACAGGCCACTGCAGAAGATGACCGGCAGCCCCCGAGCTTCATCCCAGGGGACAGAATGCCACTCTAAACAGCACCCAGAACCTCACCTTCCACCTGGGCCTACAGAGAAATCACCTCTCGGAGAAATGCCACCTCCTTTGGCCAAGTTCTGCTTTGATCATCCTGGGAACCACTCACCAGAAGAAAGGGCGTGATTGGATCTCTGTGATTCCTATTCCAAAGTAAAACGCCGTGAACTTCACCCCCAGAACGTGCACCCACTTATTCCTCCATTGGTTTTGGCCCTCTGAGTTCTGAACCTCCCCTTCCACGAAGGCCCGATTGTCCCTTCAACCGGTGGCCCCTGGTTCTGAATTCCACGTGTTCCCCCAAAGCTCTGGTGTCCAGGGCTTGGTCTCCCACGCAGCCATGTCCAGAGATGGACCGCGTGGCCTCTGGCCTCATCCAGGGGACCCATCACTGATGGGACTCCCTGGTGGAGGTGGTGGAAGCTGTAGGTTCCTGTGGCCATCCTCTGCAAGGCCATCACTGGACTCTGGACCCTGCGTCCCCTCCCTCCCCCTCCCTCATAGCTGTATGCACTGAACAGTGTTCCTCTGCCACCCGCCGCCGCCATGTTGTTCCGCCTTATCCCAGGCCCCAGCCAAAGGAGCCAGTCAACCTCGAACCAAGACCTCTAAAACCACGAGCTAAAATAAAGCCTTCCTCCTTTCGCTGTTTATGTCGAATAGGTTGGTAACGGGCCACGAGATGGTGACGGACACACCGCGGTACCCGCCTGACAACTGTGACGTGGAACTGGGTTCTGCCTCGTGGATTCCAGGTGGATTTCTTCTCCCTGGTCCCACTGGCACTCTCCTTAAAAGCACACACTGTGCTCCAGCCCCATTTTATCATCCCTGCACAGAAAAATGCCCAATTCTACTCAAGAGGAAAATCAATAGAGATTGTCTATGACGAAATAACGTTTTTAAGAGGTTGGAGAGAAGACTGTACTTTTAAACTTCCTTCAAAACCCTCATGTGCATGCATACCGCGGCTCCTCTCCTGAGATCCCACAGGACTGGGTGCCTCTTTTCGTCTAACTACATTCTTTGCTTTAAACCAGGCGAGCTGTGCTTGTGCAAGTGGTCATTTTAGGTGTCTGCTTTCCGTCTCTGCGGCTTTCCTCAGTTGTGCCTGAGACACATATCGTGACACACAGAGGGGATGGACTAACTTTGATGATGCATCAGTTATAAATCCTAAACGGACACCCAAGGCACCCCAATGTCAGGGTCCCACCCTCTGTTCCTGACTTTGTAGCTCAGGTTTCCACGGGAGTCTTCCTCTCGGCTCAGGTTACTCATTTCTGAAAACATAGACGGGGCCTTTCCTGGAACATGAGGTCAGCATTACAACTCGGTCCTCGAGAGACAACTCAACGCAAACAGAGGGGTCAGGCTTGGAGAACGACTTGAATACACCTCGAGTGACATTTTACCTCTGAGTTCAAAGTTTCTTTTCTGCCCCGTCAGTAGCTGTTGAGATTAGATCTAGGACAAACAACCCTCTGAGCACACAGAGAGGCATGTGACTGGATTGCAAGAGTCGGACGGAAGGCAGTCTGGGGCTCTGGGGAGTCGAGTCGGGGTACTGAAGTTCATGACCGCGGTTTGCGACTTCCAGAGAACGGTCTGCTTATACCGTGCACCGATGGATTCCGTGTCCAGCTGGAAGTACTGTGGTGCTCTCCAGTGTCGCTTCAGAAAACACTCAGGACCCTTGAATGAACCTGTTAATGGTCAGACTGCTGAAGGATGCACAGGTGGGATGGAGTTTATCAACTAAAGAGAATCCCATAAGATTTCAGGCAAAAATTAATTAACTTAATTTTTTTTGATTAATCTTAATTCCAAGATACTGGAATATCAGTCATTTTTCCTAGGATGGCGACGATGCATTTTCGTGAAGTCCAAGTCCGTGGAGAAGTGACCTAAGAAGGGCCAGCAGTCCTGGGGTCTTTACTTGAGATACATTGTGCTGGGCCCCGTGGTAGCTGGGCAGCTGGACTTCCAAAGAAGAAAACAAGTGACATAAGACATAATTGCTTTCTAGATCCCCAGGCAGACACATGCATCCCATAACATCGTGTTTGTAAACCCACAATCTGCACCGCAGTATTTAAAAATTAAAAAAAGACTGCACTCACCAGGTGTGTGCAATCGCGCTGAGCACATTCCGCGCGAGATTTCATTTAAAAGTCACACGTTCAGCAAGTAAGTTTTACATGACAAATGGCTGCGTGGGGGCTACATTTATTTTTAGAGTGGAGAGAAAGACACAAAGTGAAAAAATGGGTCAACCAAGATCATTTCTTTTTAAACGGGTCTGGACCTGGATATGCACACTCGCCCTGCAGGTAGGAACGGGCAGACGTAGCTGAGTCGTTTACCCTGCACCATCACAACCATGAGCCCGGATAAATCCTTCCTCCTCTAAGTTGTTCTCGTCAGGTGTTTGGTCACAGAGACGAAAGGCTGACCCACCTGTCTTGCAAGACACCATGTGCGTGTCCAGATGTGTACAGTCTCCATTTAGCCTGAGTCCTCCCCTCACTGCACCATCATTTCAAAGCCCTTGCTGGACTCAAAAAACAGTTCAGGGGACCTCATGATCATTCCAGGTGCCATGAGCACCAGGGCGCATCCAGGTCTGCCGACTTACACATCCAAACGGAGGGAGGGGTTCCACGGTGACTGATCCACCTGGTCAAGGCCTGATCCCTGGTGGGGCATGAACAGCTCCAACCCACATGGAATTTAACCTCTGACCAGCAACACTCATTGAGCCCCGTGATGGGGGACACCTACATTGTCTTCAGGTGGCTCTTTAGATTGCTTCTAATTAATTTAGATACAAGGTCACACGCTCCCTGCCCCCCCGTAAGAAGTGCCAATCTCATGGGGGAAAGGCTCGACCCTGGCAGACGGCACCTCCTGCACCAGCACGGCACTCATACTAGCTAATGAAAGATTTCATTCTCAGACCACTGTCTTCTACCTCCTCACTGCATGCTTGATTGACTGTTTGCACCAGAGAAACGGTGGTCAATCTCCGGTGGAGCAGACACCCACGGCACGTCACCTTCTCCTTACCCATCAGCCCTCCCTCCTGATATCTCCTTGCTTGCTCCTCCACTTGGGTCAGAAGACATGACGCCGTCTTCCTAAGCTCTGGTGCCAATAAACTAAACACTTTGGCTCTGTCTTATATCAGTCTCCACCAACGTGGTCTCCATGCCTCGTGTTTCTCCGTTCTTCTCTCTCTCATCTAGTGAGGACAAAACCAGGCCCAGGTGACAAGTGGATACCCATGCATCGTTCATCACCGACACCAGCAGGTCCTTTAAACTACCCAGAAAACCCCACTGCATCTTTCAGCTCCACTCAACGTCTCATTCTCACAACTCTTCTTGCAAAACTTCACCACGGTCCAGTGCACGACTGTCCTGCTCCCTTGTCTCTAAAGAAGACGTGGTTCCTCCGTCACAGGAAAGTCACCCGCCATTCAACCAACAGGAACCCGAGACCTCAGTGGCCACCAAACTCCAGTCCTTTCCCTCCTCATTCTCCCCCGTTTCCTGAGTAGAGCAGCCCACCCTCTGTTTTCTGGATATCACTTTCCTTCTCCAGAACAACACACCCTTTACCACACCTTTTAGATCTTTAATCGTTTATTTCTTGCCGGCGTAGTTATGGAACAAATTAATGACCCTCAGGTCTCTGTGAGAGAGAGAGAGAGGGAGAGAGTGAGGTGGGGATGGAGGGAGGGAGAGAGGAGGAGGAGAAGGAGGAGGAGGAGGAAGAGGAGGAGGAGGAGAAGAGGAGGAGGAGCAGGAGGAGAAGGAGGAGGAAGAGGAGGAGGAGCAGGAGGAGAAGGAGGAGGAAGAGGAGGAGGAGCAGGAGGAGGAGGAGGAGGAGATGGAGGAGGAGGAGATGGAGGAGGAGGAAGAGGAGGAGGAGGAAGAGGAGGAGGAGGAAGAGGAGGAGGAGGATAAGGAGGAGGAGGATAAGGAGGAGGAGCAGGAGGAGAAGGAGGAAGAGGAGGAGCAGGAGGAGAAGGAGGAGGAGGAGGAGATGGAGGAGGAGGAGGAGCAGGAGGAGGAGGAGATGGAGGAGGAGCAGGAGGAGAAGGAGGAGGAAGAGGAGGAGGAGCAGGAGGAGAAGGAGGAGGAAGAGGAGGAGGAGCAGGAGGAGGAGGAGGAGGAGATGGAGGAGGAGGAGATGGAGGAGGAGGAAGAGGAGGAGGAGGAAGAGGAGGAGGAGGAAGAGGAGGAGGAGGATAAGGAGGAGGAGAGAGGAGGAGGATAAGGAGGAGGAGCAGGAGGAGAAGGAGGAAGAGGAGGAGCAGGAGGAGAAGGAGGAGGAGGAGGAGATGGAGGAGGAGGAGGAGCAGGAGGAGGAGGAGATGGAGGAGGAGGAGGAGGAGAAGGAGGAGGAGGAGGAGCAGGAGGAGAAGGAGGAGGAAGAGGAGGAGGAGCAGGAGGAGGAGGAGGAGGAGATGGAGGAGGAGGAGATGGAGGAGGAGGAGATGGAGGAGGAGGAAGAGGAGGAGGAGGAAGAGGAGGAGGAGGATAAGGAGGAGGAGGATAAGGAGGAGGAGCAGGAGGAGAAGGAGGAGGAAGAGGAGGAGCAGGAGGAGAAGGAGGAGGAGGAGGAGGAAGAGGAGGAGGAGGAGAAGAGGAGGAGGAGGAGCAGGAGGAGGAGGAGGAGCAGGAGGAGGAGGAGGAGCAGGAGGAGGAGGAGGAGAAGGAGGAGGAGGAGGAGCAGGAGGAGAAGGAGGAGGAGGAGGAGGAAGAGGAGGAGGAGCAGGAGGAGGAGGAGGAGGAGATGGAGGAGGAGGAGATGGAGGAGGAGGAAGAGGAGGAGGAGGAAGAGGAGGAGGAGGATAAGGAGGAGAAGGAGGAGGAAGAGGAGGAGGAGCAGGAGGAGGAGGAGGAGGAGATGGAGGAGGAGGAGATGGAGGAGGAGGAAGAGGAAGAGGAGGAGGAGGATAAGGAGGAGGAGGATAAGGAGGAGGAGCAGGAGGAGAAGGAGGAGGAAGAGGAGGAGCAGGAGGAGAAGGAGGAGGAGGAGGAGCAGGAGGAGGAGGAGGAGCAGGAGGAGGAGAAGAAGGAGGAGGAAGAGAAGGAGGAGGAGGAGAAGAAGGAGGAGGAGAAGGAGGAGGAGCAGGAGGAGAAGGAGGAGGAAGAGGAGGAGGAGGAGGAGGAGATGGAGGAGGAGGAGGAGCAGAAGGAGGAGGAGGAGGAGGAGAAGGAGGAGAAGGAGGAAGAGGAGGAGGAGGAGGAGGAGGAAGAGGAGGAGGAGGAGAAGGAGGAGGAGGAGAAGGAGGAGGAGGAGGTGGAGGAGAAGGAGGAGGAGGAGGAGGAGATGAAGGAGGAGATGGAGGAGGAGGAGGAGGAGGAGGAGGAGATGGAGCAGGAGGAGCAGGAGGAGATGAAGGAGGAGATGGAGGAGGAGGAGGAGGAGGAGGAGATGGAGCAGGAGGAGCAGGAGGAGATGATGATGGTGATAAAGGTGGAGGAGGAGATGGAGGAGGAGGAGGAGGAGATGGAGGAGGAGGAGGAGATGGAGGAGGAGGAGGAGATGGAGGAGGAGGAGGAGATGGAGGAGGAGGAGGAGATGGAGGAGGAGATGGAGGAGGAGGGGAAGGAGGAGATGGAGGAGGAGGAGGAGGAGGAGATGATGGTGATAAAGGTGGTGGAGGAGGAGGTGACCACAAATGACATCCTGAGATGCTGACATTGCTCTCCCTGTCCTTCTGTTATATTCTTTACAAATGAATTGCTCATAGGTTTGAAACATAATGAGGCCTTTCCTCTGTTTTTCATGTGAAAAATCTCCTAATTCCAATGCATGCAGGCTTTCTGTCATTGCACATTTGAACCTACTCCTCCTTCTGTACCTTTCCCAGGAAATGTCAAGGGAAGATCAATGACACCGTGAATCCCTTCACTTAGAAAGCACAAGATGCTCTTGTGACTCGTGGAAAGGCCCACAACAATTTGTATTCCCAAAATTAATCACTTAAGGATACAAAGATCTATTGCTATGCACTACAGCATAACTTGCATATGTTCTAGACTTGGTTTCCAACAAAAACAACCAAAATAAAACAGTCCCAGGATGCAATTTCACCTTTTTCCAACTCGTGCCCCCAACATGGGCGAGCACAGAGTCTCTACGCGGAGCTGTGAAGGGGTAGCCACTTGCTCAGATTCATTGTGACGATGCAGGTATCGACAGGTGTGCAGCATGAATATCAAGAAGAGAAACAGGAAGGAAGTTCTCATGTGGTTCTTGGAGGCCTGGCTAAGTCTTCTCCTTCTATCTTGATACGCCTTTGCTCCAAGTTCAGTAGCACTTTGACTACACAAGAAGCACAACTGCTTTTAATGATCACAGACACTCCCTTTCAACACACTTGGCAGAGCTCACCGCAGCTGCAGAGAAGCAGCGGAGGGGCCTGGTTCTGACCAATGGGGTTTGGTGACACATCTGACATCACATGTGTGCCCAGAAGGTGAGAAGCGACGGTATGAAGATGCATTCACTCCATCTAAGGCTGACTTCTGGGCTACGGACCTTGTGCACAACAGAGTTCCTCAAGAAGTGTACCCCAAAACACGCAAACATGTCATAGGCAAATTCTTCAGATCGGACTTGGGTGTAATCAAACTTGCGTTTCAGCCAGACTTTTTTTGTTGTTGTTGCTGTGACCTAAAGACTTGACAAGAACAACTAGAGGAGGAAAAGTTTATTTGGTGACCAGAGATTCAGAGGCCTCAGTGTGCAGATGGTCGACTCCATGGCTCTGGTCCAAGGGGAGCAGAACAAGATGGCGGCAGGGCCTGGAGGAGGAGAGCCGCTCAGGACAGGGCACCAGGGAGCAGAGAGAGCCCTGCTCACCAGGGACAGGACAGAGACCCCCAAGGCACAGCCCAGGGACCCCTCCTCCAGCCACACCCCACCTTCCTACAGTCACCACCCAGTGAGTCCATTCAAGTGGATTAATCCACTATTAGGTTACACCAGGAAGCAGAGAGAGCTCTGCCCACCAGGGACAGGACAGAGACCCCAAAGGCACAGCCCAGGGACCCCCCTCCTCCAGCCACACCCCACCTTCCTACAGTGACCACCCAGTGAGTCCATCCAAGTGGATTAATCCAATATTAGGTTACACCAGGAAGCAGAGAGAGCTCTGCTCACCAGGGACAGGACAGAGACCCCAAAGGCACAGCCCAGGGACCCCCCTCCTCCAGCCACACCCCACCTTCCTACAGTGACCACCCAGTGAGTCCATCCAAGTGGATTAATCCAATATTAGGTTACACCAGGAAGCAGAGAGAGCTCTGCTCACCAGGGACAGGACAGAGACCCCAAAGGCACAGTCTGGGTACCCCCTCCTTCAGCCACACCCCACCTGCTGCAGTCACCACCCAGTGAGTCCATATCAGTACATCAACCCACTCACTAGGTCACATCCCATAATCTACTCATTCTACCTCTGAATGTTCTTGCCTTGTTTCACACAGGAGCTTTTGGGGGACACCACGTATCCAAACCACAACAACCTAAGTATGACCATACAATTACAGATTTCCTCCATATTCAAATATTTAACGTTTTAATGCCTGTTTACCAATTTCAGGCAGAAAACCATACAGACAACAGGCATTTAATGTAGCATGCTAATCTGGAAATGAACCGTGGCATATATATTTTTTTTTAAATTCCGTTACAGTGCTAATCCTTGTAACAGTGAATAGTTCTGTTCCCCTAGTGCAGGATCGTTTATTGTCGAAGGGTTAACCATTCCAGGGGAAAATCATGACACCCAGTGGCCGAAGATCTCCAATGCTTTGTGAATTCCTGTGCATCCTCTGTACTTTATTACCACCATAAATTAAGTCATCTACTGGAATTCCGGCGGCTGAAAAGGTAATAACGGATGCTTCCCTGTTTTCACACACACCCACGAAAATTATCCCTTGGAGTTGGAAAACTGCAGAATTATTGCTGTACTTTGCTCATCTCTGGAGGGTCTTTGGTTCAACCAATCCATGTGCAGGCATTTCTTAAATACCCAAACCCATGTGCAAACAATGTCCCTCTGTGTCTGGCCCACCCACTTTTTTTCCTTTGAAAAAAATTTTTCCAAAAGAAAATGAATCATGGGTGGGCACTGAAATGGAAATGGTTTTTTAAATCTTCTTGCTTTATTCCATCGGCCAACGTCACTTCCTAGTATTTCCACCTTGATGTTAAGACTTTGATAAACCTATGAAAACGTAGCCGAGGTGAAGGATAAGTCCTAATCAGATTCCAAATTGTCAGTCAACTGGTCACTTGGAGAAAGTTCCTGAAGCCCCTGAAATTCAACGGTCTGCATTTGAAATATGGGATCACGCTCTATTTTTGGTTATCAATAGGGAGAAAATGCTTCTACCCTAGCATCCCCTTTGGTGCAAGGGTTACCTAATCTATTGCTATGCATTTACGTAGCCATAAAGTAGCTAGCACAGGGCTTGCTTTTATTCAATATTTACTGGTATTATAGTCATTAAAATTAACTAGAACTAGGTGGGGGTGTTGTGTTCCAAAATGCGGACGGCTGCTTCCTAGGCCACCCACCATCATGCCCACTTGGTGGAAATACGCATCAGGTATCTGGGGAAGGGGGGATGGATTCTGAGAGCCGTTAATTAACTTAGCAAGGACAGAATCAATCCAGAAGAGACGGTAAATGACATCATGATTATTCAGAGGTCTTGTTATAAACGGATGAGCAGCTTGTGGCCCTAATTAATTTTTATGATCTATTTTAAATTTCCATCACAATAAACATTTTATTTTTTTTTTCCTAGTAAAGAGTATCAGTATCCTTGTAAGAAGTGGAAAAAAAAATGTGGTGAAGGACATATTATATGGCATGATATATCAAGTTATATTTTGCATTTTTAAAATGACTCCCTGAATTCCTTCCTAGGGCTGGTTACAACGAAGCTTGTTTTGGTTTTCAGTGTCACCCTGGTGCTCCACTGTGACTTTTCCCAGTGGCCTCCCTAGCGTGCGCCGTCTTGGGTATTCTCATGACAGGTCAATTGGGCGCCTCTGGGGTTGTATCCTGGGCACCACGTAGTGGAGACAGCTGCATCAGTCTGCCGCTCAGGGACTTGAAAACCTTCACAGAAAGGCCAAGAAAGCCCTTCCAGAATGTTCTCTGCACGCATGCTTCAGAACCCACTTCCAAAATCAAAGAACTGTCCCTGGTCAGCCCCCGCCCAGGGCGAACCTCGGGCAGAAATGTCGACTTCACCTTCTCGGTACCAACCTTTGATATTTACAAGGGCATTCTTTCCTTCCCAAGTCACAGGAGCGAACGTAATGCGGTATTTGGGAATGAGTGAACTCACGCTGCTAATTAAATCATAGGAACTTTGCCAAGAGACTGGCCCCGAGCTGTGACCGTGAGTGAGCACCAATTTCAATTTCAGTCTCTCCTCACTGAAGAACTCATGGCACGGGAGCAGATGAAGTGCATAAATGACACGCCACCTGAATGCCAACCTTACGTGTAGGTGTCACTGCTGGACTGTAGGGACTCTGCCGTCGCACATGTAGCCCCAATTCTGCCCGTTAGAGTGATCTGGGATGCCGATCACATGCTCTGAGCCAGCCTGTTCAGTTTTGCAGGGATTGATCCATCCACACCACACTGTACCAGGCTGCAGGAGTTTTCAAGTTGGATCTCGACTTTTTGCATGTTAGGAAGCGATTAAAGCCGCGAGGAAGATAAAAAGCCCATCTACCGACAGTATATACCGTTTCCAGTAAGTGCGTCATATTCTTTGGGTCAGAAATGCCTTTGAACTGACAGACATGCAGCTTCTAATTAACAGTGACGCACAGGGGAACACACACCTATCCACACGTATCTTCACACTCACGGTTCCAATGGAGCGTGCCTCGGCTGGTTCGTAACTGGGCTCTTGTGAATTGTGATGCTATAAACCTTGGCACACGCTGTGTGATCTTTGTAGTGCTCTGGGGAAGAGCCGGGCTATTCCTTCACTTTCAATGTCTATGCAATTTAAATGCTGGCATTTCTAGGGCATTCCAAATAAACACATGAATCAAACTCCATTTGGTCACTTCTGACTCGATTTGGTAGCTCAATAGCGGAGGAGAAAACAGAAGGCCGCAGTCAGTCAATCAAGCAAGAGCAGATCTATACTAGATAATCTAGTGAAATAATAGAAACTCGTAAACAGTAGCACAAGAGGTTGCTCTCAGGATAAAAGTCATCCCGACTGCAGAATCCGGCAAGTTCTCAGGAGCTAAAACAATGTGAGATCAGTGAGTGTTGAAATCAGCGTCATCAATAAATGAATGAAAGTCGGACTGAGCAAAAGCAGAAATGAACAGAGCCACCAACACCCAGGAGAACTCACTCCTTCCAAATTGACAGAATGCTGTATATGATTGGCACCTCGACCAAAAATAATAGGCTCACAAAATAGTTCATGAGGCCAATCAGGACGTTCCATGTGACAAACAGAACAGAACCATCCATCAGAGAGCGTGCCTTCGTCAAGCGTTCCAGAGAGACTTTCTAAAGCTTGGTCACACCAATGGGTCTCATCGAATTAAAAAGAATGGGCCATTTTCTAGCTGGTACAAAAATCAAGAAGAAAACATTGCAGGAAAAGTCGAACGGATCCCTTCGATTTCAACATTCAAAAAAGAGACGCACTTCTTAGATCCTCATATTTCAACATTCCAAAAAAAAAAAAAAAATACACACTTCTTAGATCCTTACGTATCAGAAGAAAAATCATAGTGTGAACATAATGGCGTTTAAAAGAGTCGGGTATTAAAATATCACTTGTTTAAATGGGCATTTTAAGGACACTGATACCCCTCGTTGTTCTGCATAGATTTGGGTTGGGGTCCAAGGTCAAGCAAAGAAAGATATGTTTTTTATTTTCTTGTTTTTATTTATTTATTTATTATTATTTTGTGTGTGTGTGTGTGTGTGTGTGTGTGTGTCTACTCTGGAGTGCGGGCAAATGGCCACAGGTTGTGGTGAGCCAAACCTGGCCAGGACTTGGCTACTATGCAGGACCTCAGAGGCTCAGTCTGTCCCCATGAGGTGACTGTACCATTCTCTCCCTGACATTCTTAACCCAGAATCCAGCTCACCATCTTCTATACCAACCCCACATACAGAGATAAGCACTTCTGTCAGATAATTTACATGCTTTCCATTCGCCTTATACATTTACAGGTAATTGACAGAATACAGGATGTATCTTTCACTTCGCATTGCTTCTTAAAAATTCTCCTTCTCGTTACAACACAGCAGCCTTCCCACCACTGGGCGTACGGTGTTTTATGGAATCCTTCCTCCGCTGCGAAAGATGCAGGCTGTTTGCAACCCCTGTCTGTTAACAGGGCCACTGTGAATAAAACGGAGCGTACCCATATGACACAAGTGCATGTGTGTCTACAGGAGAAACTCCCCAAATCAGACCATCTGGGGCAAGGCTCACTATCAAATCATCAATGTTTTAAATCCTTAGAAACAGCCAAACCCTTCTCCTTGTGGGTGGTACCAAATTGGGGCTTGCAAAACCAACGTGCAAGAGTCCTTTGCAGATTTTAATAATTCACCACCTGGGCAAGGCTGTTGTTGCCTGCGGTAGGCTTCTTACCGAGTCACAGGCTACCCTAGGAATTGATTTTGGTGTTCCCTGAGACGGTGATTCCTTCCAGGACATCCTCCCTACAGGGACCATGATGTAGGTGTCTGGGGACGCCATATTGGTCTTCCTCGCCTGGACTAATACCGTGCCTGGCCCTCAGGAGGCTACCAGACTCTTTGTTACTGAATGGCTAAATGTTGGACTAGTTCTCTATGGATTCTACCATTTCCAAAATGATTTTAAAATGCAAACCATATTGAAAGACAGAAATAAGCAGCGTGCATTCTTACAAAAGCCCAACGTAGCCACATTCAGAGACGATGACGAGAATGTAATTAAGAACGATTCAAGAAGAACCATTTTCGAATTATGGGGCAATAGGATTGGAGCTAATTTCCTTTTAGGGGTTTAATGCCTATAAAAGTCTTTCTAAAATCAAACATGCTTCTATAGTCATTTTGTAGAAAAAAAAAAAACTTACAACATAAAGTGGATCCATCAACCAAGGAAACTATCCCATATCTCTCTATATACAGTATAAACTTTTTCCAGCTATATCAATGGTGTAATTTTTATCCACATTTTGGAGCAATTGCACAGAGCTTGTCTGTTTAAGGACATTTGAAAGAGTTTCTCCTAAACTGAGACATTGCTTTCGTGATAAATCCATTCATTAATCCATTCATTCACTCTACATCTCATCAAATATTGATAGCCACTTTGTTTTTAGTGAAGAATCGTATGGGTGGTGTAAGATAGTCAAAATTTATTTAATAAAAATCTTGGGCTCTGTCAATCTAGAGGATGAGGAAATAATTTCCCTTTATGAATAAATAATAAGCCTTCAAATGTTTCTTATTTACTTCAAGATGTGGATGAAAGTAGAAAATAGTTTATATTCACCGCATACTACACATGCAAATATTTACAAGATATTATTAAAATTCACACTCGGCACATTATTAAATCAGGAAATAATCCCTTTTAAGAAACTTCCAAGAGGTAGAACATTTAAGGTAAGGAGGGGTTCAAATGGAGGGCTGCGACCGAGTCGGGTGAGGCTGTCGGACCTACTCAGTCTTCAACGGATGTGCTCCAAGTGCAAGTTGCCCGGCACCAGGTGTGCACTGATTTGATCAGGGGATCAGTTCCAAATCTGACGTCTCCAATGAGCCACCGCATGGACTTAGTATGACCAGGGCAATAGTATATATGACATTCCCCAGTGCTTACGAGAGCCATCCAGATCCACCTCGCGTCACACGAGCATTACGGTGTGCGATCAAGGTTTTAAAACACAGTGAAACCATTTGGAAAGGTTTTGCTCCTTGGGCATGAGGTACAGCATCTAAAGTGAAGGGTCACATTTTATTCAAGGGAGCATCTCTCTCCCTGAACTAATATTATCCCAAGCATCTCTCTTTCTATGTACAAATAACAGCCTTACAAATGCACAGGATGAACGTTCCGTCTTTCCATCCGTACCAGAAAAACACGCGGTTTTAAGAGAGTCTTCGTCCACGCGTGCCTCCACCCTCTCGGATAAACTTATGGAGAGAAAGCCCGGTCGGTCTGAAATCAGGAAGCAGGCTTTGGGCGTAGGGGTCAGAAACCCGTCTCCGTGACCGAATCCGGCTGCTTTCTACTGGTAAATAAGAGTCTGGCTGGAAACACCGCCCCACGAGTCACTGGCGTGTTGTCTCAGGCCCCTTTCAGGCCGGCACAGCGTGGCTGCGCGGTGGCTGCAGAGCATCCTGCCTCATAACCCGTCACAGTCACCCTCTGGCCTTCACGGAGCCGGTTGCTGACCTCTAGCTCAGAGCCGTGAATCTCTAAGTGGACCATGCCTCCGAACCCTTGGCGACCATGAAGGCGAGACCCCCCCAGCAGATCCAGCAGGCCTCGTGGGGGCTGAGAATCGGCAGAGGGTGCTGACGGCATTTGCCCAAGGGCCCCACGCTGAGAACCCCTGGTCCAGGTGGTGAGAGGTTTGGTGTAGGTCGGAGCACTATTCCCCTCCACTGTGTCTACTTCCTCCGTCAAAGTCACAGTAACGAGACTGGCTGCTGCGTGGCTGCATTCGCGATTTCCATTGTCCCTTGGGCCCGTCCAGCATTACCCACGGCTCTGCACGCCCTCATTCCCCAACTCTCGGCTTTACCATGGAGGGGTGGATGTCCCACCCAAGGCCAAAGTGATGGTGGACAGTGGACAGCCCAGATTTTCACAGTGACTACGGGAGTCTGCAGATCACGGGATGTCTCTCCAGAAATTCTACAACCACAGTGAGACCCTGTCTCTAAACAAAACACATAAGATGGCCGGGAATTCAGTGGTTGAGTGCCCCTGAGTTCCACCCCTGGTACCAAAAAACAAAGATCTTGCCTTGAACATTACACCGAGTCCAAAAATGCATGCTCATGTCGAGTTCCAGAGCCAATGCAGATTGATTATGGCGGCACACCCTTCAAAATATTCCCATGTGTGTCCCTTACAACAGAAGCATATTTGGTTGAGATCTACAAACAGAAGAACAGAAAGGGAAAAAAAAAATACAGAAGGTTGAGGTCAAGGTCACAGTTAACTAAAAGAAATGATGGAGAATGTAATCAAAGGTCAAGACCGTCTGGTCCGGTAGGAATGCGGAAGCCATCACTTGACAAAGCGTTCGGATTCTAGCACAGTTCAAATGCAAAATGGCACCACTCAGGTTACAAGAGAAAGAACCACAATTCCATGATGACACTTTGGCTCTAGCAGCTCCACCTTGTCTGGGGGACACACATCTCCTCCTGGTGGCTGCCCGGCACTTCTACGTTGTGTCTTCTTTCGACATCGAGTTGCATGTCATTATCCCTGAAAACATCCTCGCGGGGCGCGCTACGTCAAGACAATTTACTTTAGAAGGTGCTAGACATTTGCTTGTTAATTGAACTTAGCAGAGAGTTTGAATCTATAGCCTGAAGACAGATTGGGAAGTACAGACAAATCCACGGTGTTCTCCATTCCACCTAAATAAACAGCCCTCTAGCAGCAGGGTGCAGGGGTGCCGAACCCCACCCTGCCGCGTCCAACACTCGCTCGGGCACCTTTACTTTCCCTTAGTTGATAGCTCATCATTAATATTGCCTTCCTGCCCTCCACGCCAGTTCTAATTTTTTTGATAAAATTATTTTTTGCCTTATTATCCTCTCATTGTTACATTTTTTTCTTTCATTTTTCATTTTTAACTATCGCGTTGAGGTCTACATGTGAAGCCCTTCTACTTGAGGAACGTGTTGGCCTCTATGACTTTGCAATGCCCACTGTATGAGTTTCTTGTTGCTGCTATAACAAAGTACTATAAAATATAGGGCTTACAGCAGGAAAAGCTCATGATCTCACCCAGGCAGGGTTGTAAACTGAAACTCAAAAAAAAAAGATTTTCCTTGTTACGATCTGCAAAGTTATAGACTTCCCAAGCTCAAGAGTTTCTGTTTGGATTTTTTTCCGTGATAATTCATCCTCCCATGTGACCTAGCAAAGGAAACTTGGTGGATGTGATGGTACTAAGGACACTGAGATGTGAGATACTCCTGGATTATCCCATTGGGCCAAGACAGGGCATCATTATAGATGAAAGGGGGACACAAGGTAGGGTGAAAGAGAGAAATTCTACGGAACAAGAAGGAAAGAGGCACAAGCCAAGGCCAGCAGGCAGCCCCTGGAAGATGGAACAGGCGAGAGAAGGCATTTCAGCCTCCAGAGGGAACAAAACCCAAGGTCTGGGCCCAGCTGGAATTCTGAGCTCCAGCCCTGTGAGACAGATAATGAACTTTTACTGCTTTGGGCCATGTATTTTATAATACTTTTGTTACAGCAGCAACAAGAAACTAATACGGTGGGCATTGCAAAGTCATAGAGGTCACCAGCAAAGGAACCAACTCTGCCCACAGCTGGGTCTGCAGCCTCCTAACCTGCAAGACAACACATCCATGCTCATCAGGTCACCCAGTTTGTGGGACTCCATTAAGGTGGTAAACAAACGCACTTGCCTCGGTAACTTAACATGATGGTAAACACGTACATGGCAAGACCAATTTTCTTGGTTTGTTATAGCTGTAAATAAATGACCCAGGGGTCTGGACCCATCACACTATCCATCATGTCATGTGACAGTCTGGAATTTGGAGAGGATGCTACTAATCAGCTTGCTGTTACTGTGACAAAATGCCTGAGATAAAGCAACTCATGAGGAAAAAGGGTTTATTTCTTTGGCTTGTGGTTGGTTTCAGAGGTTTCAGTTCGTGGTTGGCTGCCTCTGTTGGGGACAGTCTTAAACGAAAGACCTGTCCGTTCCTGATCTGCTGCCCGGAACAAAATTTGGGTGAGTGGGAACATTGTCTAAAACATCTGTTTTTCTGGTCCTCCCCATTCTGGTTTTTGGAAAGGACAAACACTGGTAAAAACAGTCAGTGATAGCCATTCGCACACAGGATCCACCTCAGAAGCGCGATGAGCGCTTGTCAGTTTTGAGAACACCTGGGAGGTTAACCCCCAGGGGGCGCTGATGGGCGTCTGCTTGGAACCCTCGGTTGGCTTTGCCTGGTAGGTTTCCTGAAAGAATGTTCTGGAATCTTTCTCGTTCCTGGTTCATAAGGAAGTAAATGTGACTATTCTTATTAAGTCCTGAGTGTTTCTACTCAAGTTTTCAAAAGTGGTGTCACTCGATCGTCTATCGACTTCAAAACATAATCATTTTCTTGGTCTATCCCCTTTTGAGCCAAACTTAAAGAAAGAAAAATTGGCAATACATGTGACTTGAATTTAGAAAGCAGAAATCCAACGTCCAAGATTATGACTTGGTGCTATCATTTGAGATTTAAGATCCTGCCACAGTTGTCAAGCAGGACCGTGCAAAACTACAGAAGGTTCTATGAGATTCCAAGAGTCTGGGCTAACGGGCAACTCTAACCCGGGAGCCTGGGATAGAGGTAGGAGGCCCTGGCTTTGCCTCCTCTGGGCTCCCCGGCTCCGTTCCCGGCTGATGCCCTGGGCCTGTCTCTCTGCCAGGCTTAATTGGTTGGAGTGGATTGAAACGGATTAGGGATAAAGGTCTGTTCCGCTTGAAGAAAAGCCAGATTTCCTTTGATCATACTTTCCACGAGTATTAAAATTAATTTAAAGCAAATTCCAGGCAATGACATTGCCATCCCCTTTTTAAAGGATCTTTCAATCAACCAGAAAACCAAACCATTAAATTGTGTGTGTGTGTGTGTGTGTGTGTTTAAAGAAAAGCAAATTCCATTTTCTCAAACAAGTTCACTGCCACGGCAGGGATCCATCTCCCAGTAGGACCCGCCCTGAAGCATGCTTTGTTTAATCATGTCACTATAAAGCTCATTACAGAAATAAATATCTGCTCATTTAGAAATTACAGAGGGGGAGAGCTATTTATAAAATGCTGCATGTCCGCGGCACCTTGAAGTGACGCTCAGAAGATGGGATCGTTGCTCTACCACGGATCGTTCCGCTGTAGCCTAGGGAATTTGCGTTGGCCAAGGACGGGATGCTGGGTCTCCTGTCTGATTGGCTTTTGAATGTCACAGAGGCCTCAGAGACACAAACCCTCCTGGCAAACCCTAGATGCTACTCAGTCCGTCTTCAGAGCGGGGTTTCCATGCCTTACAGGACAACCATCTCCTCTTTCCTCCCCTAGGACTGGAAATCATCGGAGGCCACGTCCCGTTGATGTTTAGAATAGTCTGAGAAGCAGGGAGACCCAGATGAGCTTTCAGTCCATGAACATAAGCCTGGGGAATGGAAGTCCCGGGACTTGGGTTATGAAATGCTGTGGTGTGGCCGTGCAGGGGTACCGGGCATAAGTGGGTCCCAGGCCTCCAGGTAGGTAGATGTCCAACCATGATCACTGAGGAGTTCTATCAGGGATGAAGAGGGGTTCCCTGTTTCCTGACGGGAAGTGGCACGGGCCTACCTGGCCCACTTTGGAGCATGCACTATCATTTCCGAAGCATCCCGACCCTGCCTGAGTGTTTCCTGACAGATACTTCCTCCTTCCCCAGGGATTTTGCCGGTGGTTTCCAAAGGCGGCGTGCATGGCCCCTGATGCTTTCGATAGTTGGCACATTCAAAAAAGACTCCTTACAGAAGCTTGAGTTTGATGGATGTTTTCCTCCGCAGAATTTATTGAAGCTCACTTTTACCAAGGCTGCGAGTTAAGTGTCTAGGATGACCAGAGCTTGACCTATATATTTTTAAAGACTTCTTTATTTATCTTAATGTGGTGCTGAGGATCCAACCCAGTGCCTCCCATGTACAAGGCAAGCGCTCCACCGCTGAGCCACAACCCCAGCCCCCACCTATATTCAATCAGTTCGACATGGATCCATTTAAGGGGAGAAAAGGAAATTTGGCACACACTGCTGCAGATTTTAATAATCCCTTTTCAGGGGCAGGGGGTTTCCAGGGATTGAATTTAGGTGCACTCACCCACTGAGCCCCGTCCCAAGCCCTATTTTGTATTGCATTTAGAGACAGGGTCTCACTGAGTTGCTTAGGGCCTCGCTTTGGCGGAGGCTGGCTTTGAACTCACAATCCTCCTGCCTCAGCCTCCTGAGCCACTGGGATGACAGGCGTGCACCACCGCACCTGTGGGCACTGCATAGTGTGGCCAGGTTAGGATGCCCATGAGGTCACCAGGTGGCAGGACTGTTTTAGCCTCACTATGACCTAACAGGACCACCGTGAGGGGACCGGTGGGAGGGACGAGGCCCTAGACATGGCCCCGTGTGCACAATCAGGTGATTTTGCTCTCCAGGCCTTAAAATGCACGAGGAGGCCCTGACACACCCAGGCCTGGGGACTCTTCTCTAAGGTCCTGGGGACAAGTCTATGGTGGTCTCTGCTGCGATCCTTCCTTGATCCTGCCCTTGTTAACCTACGAAACTCTCTGTACAATAGACAAGCAGCCAAAAGACACCCCAAGGACTCAGCTTGGAAACTTGTCAAGTGATAACCAAACATTTTGTATCATTTTACATTAAGCCGTCATTTTCACGAACCATTTTCGGTTTCTTCTTTCCAAAATCAATGCCCATACTGGAGTGACATAAAGTTTGGGTGGAATCAACAAGACGTCATGGGACAGTAAATAGAAAATGACTCAGGACATTCTCGCTCCGCGAGGAGTCGGGAAATACGTCCTGTATGACGGCACGTGTCTTCAACTCGGTCCAAAGTGGACGTACAAATGGAGTCGTCACACAGGGACATCTCGGTGCCAAGTTGAGTACTGGCTCAATGCCCATTTCTAGGTACGTGCGTCATGTACGTGATATACTCAGACACGTTCCCCACGCTGTTCCTTGATACATCTGCTCGAAACACACTTCTGAACAGTCCGGGTTCGATTCTCAGCACCACATAAAAATAAAGGCATTGTATTGTGTCTATCTACAAAGAAAAAAAAGATTCATACTTAAGAGATACTTTGGGGGATAGTTTCCCCTGGATCTTATTCCTCCAGACTCTCCTTTGCCAAGCATTCTGTCCACACAGCTCCATACATCACTGTGCCGAGGGTGGCACCAGCTCTGCAAAAAAACAATTCCCACGTGGCTCTCCTGAAAGACGCAGAGGAGAGTGATCACGCCCGGGTTTTGCACGGAGGCCCGTGAGAGCTTTATGCAGATCCAGGGAAAGGCGTGTATTATTTATTGACTACTTTATCATCTCCTTGTACGCAGTGGCCGGGGAACTCTACTGTTTGGAGTTGAACGCGGGTTTTAAAACCATAAGTCAAAGCCCTCAATGTCATGGACCCCGTAAGCGTTTGAGTCCCATGGTACCAGGGGAAAAATACCCCGTCTGTATTCAAGGCTGAATTCCACTCCTGCCTTCCTAAATCCTGCCTGTCACTTGCATCACACATGGCTCTTAGGCTGGATCATCCCGAGACACCCTTGCCCACCTGCAAGCTCAGCCTAGCGGGGGTAAGAGAGGAAATGCAAACCGATAAGTGAGCTGAGACCTTTGCAGATCTGAGCGTAAGGGAGCTGATGAAAAGATCTGAGAATCCCAGGTGCTCTGTCTGGAATCACGGCTGGCGGTGAGGATGCACCAGGGTGAAGGATGCGTGGGGAAATCGATGGCTCTTCGAATGCTTCTGAGTCTCTTTCTCGGTCAGACTCAAATTTTATTTCTGGCCGTGAATTTAAAACGGATCAGATTCAAACCAAACAAAGCACGTGCCCGCGCCGAAGTCCTTCCTTATACACACACGAGCACACACTGGATTCTTCCCCCTGGCAACCACCCACATGGATGGGCATGCAAAGCAATCATGTTTTTTTTTAACAATAGAAACCAGAGGCCTGGATGGTTTTATCCTATTTATCAAACAAGATTTGAATGTAAACTGTATTTACTTTGTTCTCATATCCACTCACCCAGGTTGGTTCCATAGTTTGGCTGCTGTGAACAGTGACGCGACCGTGTCCATGTAATATGCAAGTCCTCTGGGTACAAACCAAGGAGGGGGATGGCTGGGTGGAAGGGCGGTTCCATTCCAAGTTTTCTAAGGAATCTCCGTCCGGCTCTCCAGAGTGGTGGCACCCATTTGCAGTCCCGCCAGCAGCGTCCGGGTGAACCCTTTTCCCCACATCCTCGCCAACACCGACTGTTGCTTGCATTCTTGGCGATGGCCATTCTGTCTGGAGTGAGATGGAATCTCCGTGTAGCCTTGATTTGCATTTCTCTAATTGCTAGAGATCTATTTGTTGACCATGTGTATTTCTTCTGCTGTGAAGTGCCTACTCAGTTCCTTAGCCCATTTATGGGATTGAGTTACTTGTGGGATTTTTGCTGTTAAATTTTTTTTGAGTTGTTTGTCCATCCCGGATATCAACGCTCTCTCTGCAGGGCTGGGGTGGTAAAGGTTTTCTCCCATTCTGTAGGCTCTCTCTTCAAGTCTCTGGTTCTTTCCTTTGCTGTGAACAAGTCTTTTTATCTGGTACATCCCAGCCACAGAGTCTCTGGAGAGATATCAGTTCAATTTCATTCTACTACAAATGGATTTCCAGTTTTCCCAGCACCATTTGTTGAAGACGGCATCTTATCTCCGATCTATGTTTATGGCTCCTTGGTCAAGCATGAGATCACTGTGTTTATGCTAGCAGGACTCCGTGTCTTCTATTAGGCTCCATTGGTCTTCATGCCTGTTTGGGTGCCAATACCATGCTGGTTTTGTTACTATAGCTCCGAATGCGTTTCATGACCGCTTCTTTCTGTTTCTATCACTGGAAGTTTTAATAGGAATTGCATTAAATCTGAATAATGCTTTTGGTAGTATGGCATTTTGGCAATATTACTTTTCCAAGAACACGGGAGATCTTCCCATCCTCTAAGATCTTCTCAAATTTCTCACTTTAGTTTTCTATAATTTTCATTGTAGAGGTGCATCCCCTCTTTTGTTAGACTGATTCCCAAATCTACACCAAAAGGAGAAGACAGGAAATAATTAAAACCAGAGCTGAAATTAATGAAGTTGAAACAAAAAAAAAAATTCTAAAAAAAATCAATGAAACAAAAAGTTGGTTATTTTAAAAAAAAATGAATGAAATTGATAAGCCCTTAGCCTGGCTGATGAAGAGAAAGAGAGAGAAATCTCAGATTACTAAAAAAAAAATCATGAAGACATCAACAAATTTCTGGAGACAAATGACCTACCCAAATTGAATCAGGAGGACATAGAAAATTTAGACACATCAATTTCAACTACTGAATCACATAGAAAAGCATATTAAAAAGACAGTGCACTATGACCAAGTGGGGTTCCTTCCAGGAATGCAAGGCTGGTTCAACATACGTAAATCAATAAACATGATTCATCACATCTATATACTTTAAGACAAGAATCACATGGTCACCTCAACAGATGCAGAAAAATCACATGATACAATACAGCACCTTTCACGCTCAACAAAACACTAGAAAATCTAGGGATAGCGGGAATATACCTCAACATTGTAAAAGCTATCTATGCTGAACCCAAGGCCAACATCACTCTAAATGGAGAAAAATTAAAACCATTGCCTTTGAAAACTGGAGCAAGACAAGGATGCCCTCTTTCTCCACTTCTATTCAACAGAGTCCTGGAAATTCTAGCCAGAGCATTTAGGCAAAAGAAAGATATTAAAGAGCTACGGAATAACAGGTCAACTCTTGAATCTTTCATCTACTCTTACCTGCTGTCACGATCTGTCCCCACACTTACGTTAAAAGGCTGCCTATTGCAAAGGGATTTGTCCCCAGTTATTTAAGTGGCATAGAAGCTGATCTAGTGGGAAGCTAAGAATCTGGGGCCCTGCCTTTCCTTCCAGAGTTGAGGCAAATGAAACTTAAGGAAGGGCTTCAAAGGTAATTCATTTGTCTCCATAACACTTTAAAGCATTATTTAAAATACAAAAATTAGTGCAAACAAAAAAAAGTTGCATGCAATACTCAAAATAACAGAATGGTAAATAAGGACAGGATCCTGCCCTGGTCATCTGTGCATTCACCTGGCCATTTGTAATTGAGACGTGCAAGAGTAAGGCTCTGTACTGCAGCCATTGAAGATTTCCCACGTCACCGTGGCCAACCTGCCCTTCTGCTCGTGGAAGGCTGGACAAACCAAGCTCCTTTTGCAGCTCACGTTCACGGAAGATGAACTCAAGTGACATGGATTGAAACAACCTTCTTGGATCTCAGCCATTCCTTTTCTAAACTTTAGATACTGCTTGTCAGCTATACTTCTTAGTGTCCTATTACTCTGGGAACAAATTACCAAAACGGTAGTTACGTGGAACAAATACGTCTATTCTCGTGCAGCCCTGGGAGTCCAAAGTAGGTCATCTGGTCGACCTTCTTTCTGGGGCTCGGGGGCAGAATCCGTTTCCTGACTGTGGCAGCTTCTAGAGGCTGCCCACATCCTTTGGCCTGTGGTCCCATATTATTCCCAAGCTCCGTCTCTGACCCTCTTAAAGGACCCCTGTTAGAACACTGTTTCCCTGGAAGACAATTTGGGAAGATCTCCCTATCTCAGGATTCATCTGCAAAACCCCTTTTTCTGTGGAGCTTAACATAGTCACAAGGTCTGAGCATCAGGACGGGTGGATGTATTGGGGTGGGAGCTGCCGTTCTACCCATTGCAACACCCAAGTGTAGGAATGGCACCCTGAAGTCCCTTATCACCCACTCTGCTGACCGCACAGAAGACATGGCGTGAAGGGGCCAGACCAGCAGCCCTGCCTCCCTATGAAAAAGTCCTGTGGTCCCCAACAGTGGTGTCTGACGTGCAGAAGAAACAGGATCTGGAAGAGGGTGGAGACAGAAGCTACTCCCTGGGAATTTCTCCCAGCCACACGGACAAAACCATAGACACAGAAGCCGTCCACTAGATCTCTTCCTAAATTTGACACAATCCCTGAGTTTTAAATGATTTTGCTCTTAGTGACTTTTGAAGACAAAGGAAACGACTCAAAGCAACCAATACTTTTTTAAGATGTAGTAGAAGAGGGTGATGCTTTCTTTCTTTGGCTCTTCCTACATCCTCTCGGGAGAAGAAGCTTCATGTGTGTCAATTCCACTTGCACGAAAGTCATAATGTCCCTTCTCGAACGAAGACTACTGAATGCTAAATTGGAGATGGCTGGCTTCCTGCTGAATTTTCTAAGCCGTCCTGGATTTTGCTTTTGAGTTGAGGTCTTTATAACGCCAGCCTGCCAACACCACTCACGGCTCACACCAGTCTGTTCACCTTCCCTTTCTTCCACTGGATAAATCCCACTTGCAAAATACCGTCCCAACGCCCCAACCACTAACTCGGCCGTGGGCCACATCTGTCAATCATCGGTGCTGTATTATGCCTAGAGTAAACACATAGATGAGAATAAGCTATTATACAGGCATTCCTAATGACACCGCTTTGTTTCGTCGCGTGTCCGATGCTGAATTCTTTTTTGCAGATTGAAGGTCGGTGGCAGCCCCGTACGGAACAAATTTCTCCTGGCACTGTTTCTTCTAACATCTCAGGTATTCGTTATCACCTTTTGCCAATAAAGCAGATTCACACTAAGGTACGGACGCTGCTTTTCATATCTCATGCTATGGCACTCTTCCCAGACTGAAGTATACACGGTCGATGCGAAGAGAACCCCACTCCCAGGAGGACGTGACCCCGACAGAGTGTGCACAGGGGGTCAGGAGAGGGCTAACAGATGCCTCTCCCCGTGGACAGGCAAAGACAGGGTCAAGGAGACTCGGTTCTCGCCCCAGCGCCTGGACTCGCCCTCGCTGGTCACAAAGGGGTTACGTTCTCCAGCGTTCACATGTGGAAGTCATTAAAATCCATCTGAAAATGTCAAGAGAGGAGGGGATATTTCCAGAATTGAAAAGCACGGCGAAAAATAAACCCGGGCCGCCCCAATTATTATAAAAGTGTGCCCAAAACAAACGCAATAACCCGCAACAAATTCTCATCCGAGAGTCAGCCCGGGACGCCCCAGAAGGAAGATCAGCCAGGCTGGCTGCACGGCCACCCCAAGGGCCTTGGAAAGGCAGGCTACCATCCGCTCGGAAGGAGTCTGGACATGAAAGGGGAAATCAGGCCAATATCAGAACTTAAAAGAGAAGAAAAGGAATATCTTTGCTTCTTTATAAATAAACGATTCCCACTGGCAAAAAGCAAAGAGGCAGATTTCTCGTTTGGGAAACGCTAGCCTGCTGTTGGGGAACGCCACTGACCACAAAGTCATATCGTGACCAGAAAAATGTTCTGTGTGACTCATCCCTAAAATGACTCGAAACACACCCGGCTCTGATTACCGCCGGCTTCGTCACCCAGGGGAGACGGATCCGCTTAGCGTCTCCACCGGGAGACCCGGGGGCTGAAGTCTACACAGGGAGACGTTCTCACCACACCCTTCCACCCAAGAAAAAGTACCGAATTTTCCCAAAGTGTCGAATTTTTCCAACAAGCTTTCAGCCACCTTGGCAGGGTGTGATTTCAAATAAGCACTGATCCAGATATTTGATAAAGGGCACAGTATTGCTGGGATCAAAATCTTTCCCACTTTTTTCTCTTCCAACAAATAATTTGGCATTATAGGATGACTTTATTAAAAAACGTTTAGACTTAATTGTGCGTCTTGAGCATTCCTAATGTAACTCTAGGAGAACTCAGCAAAACCACGAGAAACCAGCATCGTTTCAAGAATCTAATCGAGGTTATCTGATGGTATTCCATGCTAAAAATATTGCATTGCAAAGGGGACCGGTTAACTTTTCATTACTCTGATCCAAATACCTGACGAGAAAAACTGAGAAGGAGAAAAATCCATTCGGGCTTGCGGTTTCAAAGGCTCAAGCTATGCTCCAAGCCAAAACATCATGGTGGAAGAGCATCCTGGGAGGTAAGCTTCTCACGCTCTCGGCAACCAGCACGTAGAGAGAAGGAGGACGAGGCCGGTGGCAGATGTGGTCCCACCCCCGGTGACACGTGGCCTCCAGCCACACTCCACCTGCTTACAGTTACCACCCAGGAGTCCATGCAAATTACCAATCCAGCCAATGGATGGATCCCCTGAGCGGCCAGAGCCTCACCGTCCACTCCTTGCCTGCAAGCCCACCCCTAAGGTGCTTTGAGGACCATGCTTCCGGCAAGTGAGCTTTAGGTGGGCCACATTCCAGATGCTAACCGTATCACAGAGGTATGACGCTTGCCCTACCCACGGCCGTCGCCAGAGACCGCTGACCAAGCGCCACTGTCCTGGCCTCTCCATGGACAGTTTGTTTAGCCTCCTAAGAGCCTGGGGTGCAATATGGGGCCCTGTTCTGTTCCTGCTGCGTGGCTTAGGCCCACGTTCCTCCTCCCCCAGGGAAATGAGCTCACTGCGCTGGGAGAGGGTGGGCATCCATCGGGAAGCGTCACCTGACCCAGGACTTCCTGCGCCTCAAGGACCGTGTCTCTGCACTGCTCCAAATGCGTCCGGATTTTCCTGTTCCCCGGAGTTCCTGCGGATCCCAGACCTGTCCTGCAGGCAGATTCAACCCCCAGAGAAGCTTCCCTCGGTGACCAGACCTGCCTCCTCGCAGATCTGAAAGCCACCGGGAATCACAGAGCCAGTCACCAAACGCCCCTCCCACGTGTCACAAAAAGTACAAGAAGCCTTCTGTGCGTCCACATGGGGCGACTGTCTCCACTTCTCCGCTTTCCACGTGGACGGACAAGAAAACCTACCACCCCACCGTCCAAAGGCCTGCGAGATAGGCACGTCGGTGAGCCCACAGAGAGAGACACACGGTTACAAATCCAGAAGGGAGACGCTCCAAGTTCCAGGACTTCCACCAGAGACGTGTGGTCACGGCCTCCGATGCGCCCTCCGACTTCCCATAATTGGTGTGTTGATATCACAGATTCAAGAGATGGTCACTTAGACGGAAGGGAGAAGAAGTAAGCAGTGAAGCTAGAAAGTTGGGTAGTGTCCGAAAAATGAGAAGCAGCGTTCTACCAGGTAAAGAGGAAAGGATCAAATACATATCAGCCATCTCCCTGCCATTTTGTCTTGGGGGGGGCAGGGAATAAAAGACTTTGCTTTAGAACTCTGAGTTCTGATCCCCCTGAACATCCTGTGATGTTCTATGCTACACCTACCTGCCTGTTTACACCAAGACCCAAAACAGGAAGCCGCTGTTGAAATGTGCGACATGGGCTGTTGAACTTTGGGCGGAAGGCAAGAATATCCTCACTTCTTCTTTTTTTTTTTTTTTCAAACCTCCCTTTCTTATTTTGGATTAGCTTTTGGACACCAGAGAAAACATTGGACCTTAGACATTTGGGGCCTGAGTTATTTCACTTAGCCTAAGTCCCCACTTCCATCCATTTACTGTCGAATGCCATAAAGTCATTCTTGTTTGTGGCTGAGTAATATTCCATTGTGTATAGAGAGCACATTTTCTTTATCTATTCATCTGCTGAAGGGCACCTAGGTTTGTTCATAGCTTAGCTATTGTGAACTGTGCTGCTAGGAGGTGGAAGACGTTTGCAATGAAAACTTCCGAACCCTAAAGAAAGAAACTGAAGAAGACCTTAGGAGATGGAAAGACGTCCCGTGTTCTCAGAATTAGCACCAGCTCGTCCATGACTCTTGCTAAATGACTCCTCATGACAACACTCCGTAAGGACCCGCAATTCAAATGACAAAGAAACCCAGGAACCCCGAGGGCCCTGGAGGCACGCACTGGGAGGCACTGTGCCCTTTCTCGGGCGCCTCCCTCTGCACAGGAGGGTGATGTGGAGACTGAGGTGTGAGCCTCAAGGCCACCCGCCAATCCGTCGGTTTGCAGCCTCTGCCATTGACTCGTGGTGAGACGCTGCTTCCCGTATGCTAACGGCACTTTATTGGGAGATAACTTTACTCCAGTAAAATCATAGGAATCCTCAAGTAGAGCTCACTTAAATCGGAGGGAGCCAACACTCAGATTTAAAAATGACTGGCACACCTCTTAGCACACCCCGTAATACCCCTTTCTGCCCATTCCTACCAGCTCATGCTGATTATCCTAGAAGCTGAGAAGTCCTGAGATCTGCGGTCAGCAAGCTAGAGGCCCAGGAGCGCCAATGTGCTGGTGAACCCCAGGAAAGTCAACGTGCAGCTCTGGGCCCTGCCCTAAAGTCTGAGGAGCAGGCCACAGTGGTCCACGCTGCCAGGCCCAAGATCATCCCATGCTTCCTTCCGATTCTAAAAGCCAAGAACAGAAGGTTGCACACCAACGTGGTGCTGAGGCGAGCGCCCTGCTCCTTGCCCTCTCTGTTCTGTCCCAGGGCCCAGTGCATAACGGATCCTCCTTCCTCCACCAAACGGGAACACAAGAGCAACCCAGGGACCCGCTCCCAGGCGGCGGCTTGTCTGTGCTTGCTGACGTCCGACTTCTGTGCACTACGGCTTCTCTGCCCCCCGGGGGCCCTGGGCCCGGAGTGACCTGTACGTCAGAGAGAGAATCCACTGCCCTTTGCCCACCGCGGTGTCACCTGCCTGCAGAGCGACCCTTGGGAGTCAGCCCTGGACATTGGGGGGTTGAGGGGCACCAAGGCAAAGGCCATCAGAACCCAGGGCCTACGGCGAGGCCGCCAGACGGAGTGGAGGTCAGAGGCACCAGGGAGACCAGCCCCTTGAGATGGGCACCGACGGGTGGAAACGGAGCACAGGACAGGGACAGGGAGCCGCTGCCCGAGGGCAGGGTCAGAATGCAGCCAGGGAGAAGGGGCAGTTGGTCCCCGTGGGGGCCTGGGCAGCAAGTCTGCGGGGACCTGGTGAACAACCCCCAAGAAAGGTCCAGGAGAAACGGCGCCAAGCACCTGCGTGCGACCTGTGTCTGGCATCGCTGGGTGACAAAGGGTGACAGAGAGAGAGAGATGGCAGAAGGAAACCAGATCAGGACTTCAAGGTCCCCCGAGGGTGGCGGCCACCCTCCCTTCCTAATGAAGGCTCCGTGAAGGGAAAACCGTGAGCAAGACCCAACAGGAGCCGTGGCACCCGCCCTCCCAGGTGTGCACAGCTGCCTGGCACCAGGTCCCTCCTGGGACGTCTCACGAGAGCCGAGGAGACATGGGCCGGGTCCAGGGAAGGTGCCCGCAGGACACGCCTGGTGACCTGCAGCAGCCCCAGAGGAGGGCAGGCGTCTGCGGTGGGGACAGAGCAGCGCTCATCTTTTCTCCCCAGAAACGTCACCCCGTCCTGCTGCTGCTGCTGGGGTGGCCGTCACCAGCATTGCTGAGACAGGTCCATGCAAGTGGGAGGCCGGAGCCCGGCCTCTCCCGCTGTCAGCGCGCGGCCCTGGCAGGACTTCACAGGGCTCTCCAACGAGCCTGGGCTCCGGGGCAAGGGAGCCGCCCCATCTTGGCAGCTGGTGCCGACCGTCTGCCTGCAGCTGAGCTGCAGGTGCCAGAGCCGTGGACAGCACAGAGGACGGAGCCCTGGACGGTGGAGGGGAAACCCAGCCTCCCCCGGCCCACCCTACTGCAGGCTGAGCCCAGCCGCCCGGCCCTGCTGCCGCTGCCTCCAATGAAAACAGCTCCCACGGACGGCCTCGCCCAGGACCCCAACACGTCACCAGGCCCGGGACGCTCTGGTCACACATTCCTGGGGATGTCCAACCGAAGGCCGTTAAGGGGAGCCACTGTATTTAGAGGCTCCTCCCATTCAGCACTGCAGGGAGGACAGGCCAAGGGAGTGAAATTCACCCTTCCCACGGGGACAAGCACCTTGTGGTCCCTCACCGAAGAGGTACCTAGAACAGCCAAACGCAGGCAGCAGAAAATGGACCTGGGGTTCCCCAGAGCAGGAGGGGCGAGGAGGAACGGGCCACGGAGCTGACAGCTCAGTGTTTGACAACTGCATCGTCGTCACACGAACAAAGCGGCTGGTGGCAATGGCTACCTTACAAAGGTCCACAGTGCCACCAAGCTCTACCCTCAACAGTGGTTAAAGCGGTAAGTTTAGTGCGTGTTTGGGTAACCGCGTTGTGTTCACAAGTCAAAAAATGATCCCCAAAGGTAACCTTCTCCTTGAAGTCCGGCACACAGTTCAATGACCATCTTCATGCTACCTAAATGTGTGCAAACACAAACTGATCATCAACTCCTCCTCGCTCTTTAGCTATTCAGGACGATAAAACCAAACCAAATTTGCCGATTAAAGGCAAACAGAGCCAGGCACCACGGCCCACTCCTGTAATCCCAGTGGAGGCTGAGGCAGGAGGATCACGAGTTCAAAGCCAGCCTCAGCAACGGTGAGGCACTAAGCAACTCAGGGAGACCCTGTCTCTGCATTAAATACAAAATGGGGCTGGGGGTGTGGCTCAGAGGTCGAGTGCCCCTGAGTTCAGTGCCCGGTACCCAATAAACAATAAAATAATAACAATAAAAAGGCAAACGGAAGTAGTACAGGATAATAAAATCCAAACTGTGGCTAACGGCATGCAGTAGCTTTGTGGAAAACAGGGCTGTGGACCAGCCAGTAGGTCAAGTGCATGGATTTGGGGAGGAGAGCCACGTTCCTCATCTTGCACCTGGGGCAGTCCGAGGAGTTAACTCAAGGGGCACTTGGAACTTGGGCTGTTGGACAGGCTTACGCTGAACAAGGGGAGGAGCAGGGGCAATCCATACCCATTTGTAATGGACCATTTATATTTATATTTATGGTTTTTATTACTTATATGAATACAAGGTTACCAATTTGCACTAATGATTTGATTTACATGAATTTACAATCTATATACACTTATGATTTGTCTGAATTATAAACAATCTGTGTCATTTTGTAGGCAAAACCTGGAAAAAATTCCAGAAACATACAACCTTAGAGAACGAGACAGTCAATTCAAATGGTAAAATATTCCAATGACACAGCGAGAAACGAAGGCAACCTATAGGAATCCACAAAACTCAGGATGACATTAACGTGGCCACTCTGAGTGTGGAATGTGGGAGAAAACTCTACTTTCCCTAACACCAAAGGTGATTGGGATCGAGGTACAAAGAAATATGCAAAATGTGGACTATGTCGAAGTTAAGGCTGTCCCCAAAAAGTAGATCCTAAAGCAATGACAAAAATCCCTGTCCCTAAATTAGACGACTCCGCATCACAAAGATGTCGATTCCAACTATCTTCATTCACAATCCCGATGTGATGCCCAGAAAAATTCCCCCAAACCACTTACCGAGATTCCTTATGACATGAGCAACAAAAATAGCAAAGAAAACCTGAGAGAGAGGTGTGTGGACAGCTACCGGGGGGTCGTACCGACCTCCCCCAAAGATGGATATGATTCCTGGGATCTCCTTGCAAGTCTTTGGAGTCTCCCAAGAGACAGGAGTTCATCCTGGGAGACCCCTGGAGCCAAGTGCCATCGGGCAGATCTCCAAGGAGGGGTAAGAAGAAATTGAGCTGAAACTCGTGGTCAATCCATCCGTTAGCCCTAGACGTAGTTCTGCACACCCACGCTGGTCTGGGTTTCCCTGGACGGCAACATTCTGTGTGTGTGTGTAGCCCACGGTGGCCAAGAGGAGTGAACACTGCAGATGGATGCACCGGGTTTGGCGCATGATGAATGCAAGAAACAGACCAGAAGTTGTAAAACAGAATTGAACATCCAGAAATAAATTCATAGACATAATGAAATTTAGCATAGATAAGTGAGGCACCTCAAATCGTGGGCCAAGAATAGACTCTTTAATACATGGTTGTGGGGTTTAGTCACAAGCCCCGCTATCTTGGATGTGGTCACAAATCAGCACCACCGGCATCTTTGGATAGCTGCTTAAAATACAGAATATTTGGAATACAGCTCTTAGTCTCAACAATATCTCCAAAGGCAAGACCCATAAGAGATGGAGAGGCACGAGAAGAACAGAGATGTGTCTTGTGAACTAAGATCTCGGCAGGGAAATCAGTGGTTGCACATACAGACTCCAAAGTAGGGAATGGAACCTACCAAACTATGCTGCATCCATGTAAGGACTCTTCCACAATATTTCATACACACACACACGTTATAACATTAGATAAAATGATGACGGTGATGGTGAAGATTACAATGATGATGGTGATGGTAATGGTGATGATGATGGTGGTGGTGGTGGTGGTGGTGATGGTGGTGGTGGTGGTGGTGATGGTGATGACGGTGTTGGTGATGATGGTGATGATGGTGGTGGTGGTTATGATGGTAATGGTGGTGTTGGTGATGATGGTAATGGTGGTGTTGGTGATGATGATGGTGATGATGATGGTGGTGGTGATGGTGGTGGTGATGATGGTGATGGTGATGATGATGGTGGTGGTTATGATGGTGATGATGATGGTGGTGATGGTGATGGTGATGATAATGATGGTGGTGATGGTGATGGTGATGATGGTGGTGGTTATGGTGATAATGATGGTGGTGGTTATGATGGTGATGGTGGTGGTGATGGTGATGGTGGTGGTGGTGGTTATGATGGTGATGGTGGTGGTGATGAGGGTAATGGTGATGATAATGGTGCTTTTGATGAGGGTGATGATGGTGATGGTGAAGATGATGGTGGTGGTTGTGATGGTGATGGTGGTGATGATGGTGATGGTGATAATGATGGTGGTTATGATAATGATGGTGGTTATGATTATGGTAATGATAATGATGATGATTATGGTGATGGTGATGATGGTGGTGGTTATGGTGATAATGATGGTGGTGGTTATGATGGTGATGGTGGTGGTGATGGTGATGATGGTGGTGGTAGTTATGATGGTGATGGTGGTGGTGGTGATGAGGGTAATGGTGATGATAATGGTGCTTTTGATGAGGGTGATGATGGTGATGGTGATGATGATGGTGGTGGTTATGATGGTGATGATGATGGTGGTGATAATGATGGTGGTGGTGATGGTGATGATGATGGTGGTTATGATGGTGATGGTGGTGGTGGTGATGAGGGTAATGGTGATGATAATGGTGCTTTTGATGAGGGTGATGATGGTGATGGTAAAGATGATGGTGGTGGTTGTGATGGTGATGGTGGTGATGATGGTGATGGTGATAATGATAATGATGGTGGTTATGATGATGGTAATGATAGTGATGATGATTATGGTGATGGTGATGATGGTGGTGGTGGTTATGATGGTGATGGTGGTGGTGATGGTGGTGGTGGTGGTGGTGGTTATGATGGTGATGGTGGTGGTGGTGATGAGGGTAATGGTGATGATAATGGTGCTTTTGATGAGGGTGATGATGGTGATGGTGAAGATGATGGTGATGGTTGTGATGGTGGTGGTGGTGATGATGGTGATGGTGATAATGATAATGGTTATGATAATGATGGTGGTTATGATGATGGTCATGATAGTGATGATGATTATGGTGATGGTGATGATGGTGGTGGTGGTGATGATGGTGGCGTGATGATGATGGTGTTGGTCATTATGATGACAGAATGGGAATCAGCAGAGCAAGGAGATCAGATAGAAGGAGGAAGGGAGGAAAGCAGAGGTATTGGAGAATGGGATGGATCGAATTATGTCACATGCACATATGAATACGGCATAATGATTCCAACCAAAGAAAGTCAGAAAGAGAGTTGTCACACAAATGGGCTTTGCTGGAGGAGATACACAAATGTCTGCCTCTGTACTGTGCTTAAGAGAATGAGGTATTTTAGTCAGATCTTTTACCAGTGGGACTAAAAGACCTGACAGGAGCAACTTTAGAGGAGGAAGAGTTTATTTGAGGGCTCAGAATTTCAGAGGTCTCAGTCCATAGACAGCAGGCTCCATTCCTCAGGGCTCAAGGTGAGGCAGGACATCATGGCAGAAGGGTGTGGCAGAGGGAAGCAGCTCACATGATGATCAGGAAGCAGAGACTCCAAGCACCAGACACAAAATTCATATCTCAAAGCCACGCCCCCAATGTCCACTTCCTCCAGCCACACCCTGCCCACCTTCAGTGACCACTCAGTCAATCCACATCAAGGGATTAATTCACTGCTTGGGTTAAGGCTCTGATAACCCAATCATTTTACCTCCAAACCTTCTTGCATTGTCACAAGAATGCACGAACGTGAGCTTTTGGGATACACTTGACATCCAAACCGTAACATGAGGTCAAGGAGCTTCAGAAGTCTTGGTATTGCAATTGCTAATTTAATGTTCAAATGTCTAAATGGTCACTGAGTTTCTGCTACTGGACCTTCCCGTCTATTCCTGTGAATGCCCTCTCTGGTCTTGCTTTTCTTTGAAATGCTCTTCTCATTTCCCAAGGATCCGTGCAAACTTGGTTATTCAAGATGGCGGTGAGCAGACGGTGTCTTTGGTCTGGATCCAGACTTTGAACCTTGCCAGTAGTTACTTTTCTCCCAAAACTTACTTACACTTTCACACACACAAAAAAGAATTAAAAATGCACGATGACACCAAAGAACTACTGTGGACCCAGGTCTTGTCAGATAATCTGCAGCCGTATTTTCAGGTGGGCCTATTTGGGTCCTTGCTCCATCTGGGAAGCAGCGGGGTGTCTATCAGTTTTCAGATGTGGAGATAAATTAGACCAGGGGACGACCAGAAGTTTAATTCTTTCTGCCTTTTTTTTTTTTTCATAAAGTGGGGACAGAGTTTTCTCCAATAAATCAAAGCTGTGCAGCAATTAGAGATGACAGGATCTCCTCCGCATACTGTTTTGTCTAATGACTTCCCAAACAGGGCAGTGTTCTTGAGCTTTAATGAGCCCACCGCCTGCGGTCACCCCATGTCGATCCACATCATCCAGTGGAGATCATCTCTTTACCCTGAAGGTGATGCTCATGAGGCAGCGCTCCGTCTAGACTCCTGTTTTTAAAGTCGAACATGCACCAAAGGGTGACTGCAGTTGGCATCCAAGACGGGAGCGGTGAAGCGCTTTGTTCTGTGGGTACATCAGGTGATCGCTGTTTCCATTCATGTGTGGATGTGCATATAAATGTACATGGTCATGCATTGCAGGACACCTCAGTCCACGAAACGTGCATAGAAGACAGTGATCCCATAAGATCACAACGGGGCTGACAAACTCCCGTCACCTACTGATGCCAACCTGTGCCTACCTGCACCACTCCACCCTGCAGCATGGAAGGGTTGAGCTGAGCTAGCTAGCCGTCTGCTCCTCCATCCCAACTACAAAGCACGGAAAGTTTCCATCATTCCTGTGCTGATACGTCTGTTGACCACGTGATTGGCCAGCGGCTGAAACTGCTCTACCCATTTCGTGGAGACCCAGTGATTCACAAGAAGAATCCACAGGATGTCCACGAGGGTCGCCTGCAACCAGCATATGGCGGCCTGAATAAAGCAAGCCGGAACCAAGCTCTCTGCTCCCAGAGGTTCACTTTGCTGCTCAGGACGTCACGATTCTCTGCACCAGACCTGGGGGCCTCGGCTGAAACCGGTTCTCAGAATCTGCACTCCATCAGGCAATTGTGTGTGTGGTTCAGCTCTCCAAGAAAAGAAGTTCCAGAGCATCGGTCTGAACGGGTGACCCTGGGGAGACAGGCCCCCATTTCTAACACAACTGCGGAACCATCAGGTGTCCCTGGACCGCGACGACATACAACTTGGACTGGTCAGTGATAAATGACCACGCGTGGGTGGCAGCAATGCATTTCCCATTCGCTGCCACGTGGGCCCCCAACCTGCTGATTCTCAATCGCTCTCACCAGATGAGTGGCTCAGCACCACTAAAGGCCACTCCTGCGACCCGACCCGTCGTTTGGACTTAACCTGTGAATCTGGGGGGGGGGGGGCTTCACATTCAGCAATGAATTCCAAGGTGAGAGCCACCATTTCTTCAAACTTGTTTTAACGGCGGTATTCCACTCTGCCGAATGCCCGGCTTTTATACGCCAATCCACAAGCCTCAAATACACACGGTAAATTTCCCAAAGAGGAGATCTATCAGGATGACAAATATTTCTACATAGGTTCGCTCTTGACGTACTTCTCCAATGAAAGAGAATCTGAGCCTATGTCGCTTATAAGCAAGGAAATAGAGAGCCCACGTTGCAGTGCGTTTCAGCATTGAAAAGGGAGCTAATTGGAACACTCATCTAATGCTTCTCTACAGTCACCACTGGGCATAAAAAAATGCTTTATATATTGAAAATTGGACCTGCCAATTATTTATGAAATATGGAGAGAGTTCAGTAAACTTGGGATTAAAGGGAATATTTTATGGGGGATAGCAATGGAACATGATCCACTAGATACTACGCAAGTGTTCATTTAAGAATCACTGTATATCAGGGTGTCTCAATATCGGCACCAATGACGTTTTGTAATAGTACCTTGCTGTGTCTCTCCTGTGCCTTGCCGGCTGTAGAGGGGACGTCCTCGTACCTCCCAGCTGAGAGAGTCACAGATGTCCCCAGGTACTGGGGCGATTACAAAAGCACCCTTGGTTGAGAACTACTTCCTGATAGAAATAAACAGATCACAGGGAAGTCAAAGGTGGAAGACGGCCCCCGTCCATCCGTCCATCCGTCCACACAACACTGGCTGGGTCTGTTGTCCAGTGGGGGGGAGGAGGACGTGCCTGGGGACCCAGCGTGGTTAGCCGACTGTATCCATCTTCGTGAAACAGGTAAGAAAGGAGCGGATCCCCGAGAAGCTACTGGTGGACACGGAAGGATAATTGGTGGGTACCCACTGGGGACAGGCAGAGGGGGAAAGAATCAAGCAAGAATGTGTCTTCCTGTCCTGGCTTTAGGTGACCAAGATGGTGACCTCGATGACCCTGTAGAAAACAGGAAGGTCTGGGCGGGGGCTGCGGATGTGAATGGGAGGTCAGCGGGGTCAGCTCCGGACACAAAACCACCCGGAGCTACCCCAACGCCCGTCAAAGGAGTATTTGATCTTCCAAATTCCTTCAATATCCTCCTGACGAATGAAAGAGTCCCTGAGAGTTTTTAGTAAGTTTTCTCAGCCCCATAAAGGGAACTTACAAACTTACAAACGCTCGGGTTGAGCCTTATGCCAATACGTTTTTGAACCTGGCAAAGCATTTTGCAAATCTCCCGTCCTAAGTCCACTGTCCAGCTGTGTATCAGACCCTGGGAGGACAGAGTGCATATGGTGGATTCCTCATCACGCACTCAATCTGGGCACGATGGGTGCTAATAAACCCTCACGTACGGACTTGATGTCCAGCTATTGTGGGTCAGGGAGACGACTCTAACAGGAATCAGCTTGCTCAAGCAATTGACTGACCTCCCTCAGCAAGCCGGGGAACCCTCTGGGCCAGCAGGTGTTTTACGGGAGGCCTGCAGTAGACAGATAGAGCGATTATTCTCCCAGAGCTCCTCTTGATCCTTGTGCAATTAGAGACTGAGTGGACGCTGTCCACATCTTGTGGCCACGAAGCCTGCAAGCTACTTTATCCAAAGGACAGCTCCCTGACTCTCCCACTGTGGTTTGAATTTGCAGCATCCCCTTCTGGTTGCTTCAGAAGAATAATTCAACTCATGCATTTCGAGTGTGCACGTGCCCAAGTAATTAAAAAATTCTACTTCCTTTTCAATAAACTGGTGGAATACCGCTTTTGGCCAATATATACTCGGACTGCTCATTGTGTCGTGAACCTAAGAAGTGCTTTTTCTTTAAGCTGACACTTGGTTGTTACTCTGAAGCACTTTCAAAACTGAACATCTAGAAATCCACTTGGTCAACAGTAACACTTTTTAATTCTTTTTTTTTAAATTTTATTTTTAATTAGTTCTACCTGAAAGTAGAATGCACTTGGACACATCGTCAAGGGAGTATAACTTCTCGTTCATCTGCCTTTATCAGAGGAAAGGTAACATTTTTTTGTTTTTTTTACTTTACATTTTGTGCTGATTCTCTTCTACAGTATTTATAAAAACCGTATTTTCAAATAAGCTCATCTTATTTTTATGAGACCTCGGATGAGCTTCAAATGCAGATGAAACGATTCCCACCCTCCTTTTGCCGACAATTCACACAAAGGTTTCAGGAGACACCTGCTTGTGTGGAAATTGGGCAGCAACGTGCTTTTCGGTGCTGCCTGAGAATAAAAGGTGTGGAAATTACCATCTTGGAATTCACATCCAGTCCTCTCTCCATGCGCTGTGGAGGCATCTGATGCAAACGCACACACCAGAGAGCCTCATCCCCAGATGAACCCTAGCCTCCGGTACAATAATGGCTTGCGACTCTGGGATAAAGAGAACCGGCTAAGGTTTTCCTTGTTTAGGGATTTCTTGGAGACTTCGATACACGGAGGTGGATTTTGCTTGTTTGGTTTTGGTTTTGTGGTCCTGGGGATGGAACCCAGAGCCTGCCACATGCAAAGAAGGTGCTTTACCCTTCTGTTGCACACCTAGGGCGCCCCGAGGGGAATTGCAGAGAAGAATCCACGATTTCCAAAATGCACGTAAAAGTTTTCCGACGGAACATCGCTTTCCACCATCTTCCACTATGTGGAGCACTTGTTGAGCTAGGACAGCAAGTTACCTTCCTTTGTCTTCATGGACCAAATAAGTGCACATATGTGCAACAGGGGATCTTTCTAGGGTTTCCAGATGTAATGGCTTAGATATGGAGTGTCCCCCAAAGGCTCCTGTGTTAAAGACTTAGTCCTGATACCCAGCAGCATTTAGAGGTGGGAGCCCTTGGAAAGGTACTGGATCCTGAGGGCTTTGATCGCGACACGGATTGAATCCGCTGATGGCTACATGGTCTCCCTGAAGGTGGTAGAATCAGTAGGTCCCTGTGGGCACACCCTGGGAGCAGGGTATCACTGGTCTTCCCCCTCTTCTCCTCCTCCCTCCTCCCTCTCCCTCCTCCCTCTCCCCTCTCCCTCCTCCCTCTCCCCCTCCCTCCTCCCTCTCCCCTCTCCCCCTCCCCCTCCTCCCTCTCCCCTCTCCCCCTCCCTCTCCCCCTCCCTCTCCCTCCTCCCTCTCCCTAATGAAGACCCACACTGTCTTGAGTCGGAGTGGGCAGACTCCAAGGCTGGGGACCTTCTGAAACCTGAGCTGGCCACTCTCAGTGCCTGAGGTCCACTGTGACCCTCCTTACACGTTACTGGGCAGCACACGGGAATTGCTGGGTTCTCTTCTGACGGCCGACTCCCCTCTCTGACTCCCCTCTCTGAGTTGTCTCCCTCCCTGATCCGGAATCCAGCACAAAGAGCCACAAACGGGCTCACGGTGAACCACATACTGAAATTTCTTCCTTTTAGTACAAGATCCTGCCCCAGGGGTTTGAGAGACAGCTGCTAAAGGCCAGAGACATTTGTCACCGGGTCCTCTCAGACACTTGTCACCGGGTACCCTCAGACGCGAACTGTGGCTTGGCCCGGGCTTCATGAGGAACACTTTCCCAGAGTCTTCTTTCTCCGCGGTGGCTAACACATCGTGATTTTTCTTAAGTCGTGAGAAGCCGGGAAGCTGGCCAACAGTGATCCTCGCAGCTGCCATTTTATCATCTCGGTGAATTCCACCACTTCTCACAACCTGGTGATCATTTTTCGGAGGTAGGGTTCATGCTGAGGATGGCGGGCGGCTGTTAGGAAAATCGACCCTGGCAGCTCAGGACCCTGACCCCTCCACTCCTGCGTCCCCAGGGGCTGTGGAGAGTCCCGCCTGCCCTGTGCCTTTTGGGGATCCCCGGTTTCCCGTGTTGTGCTCACCCGCTTCCCACTGATGCCCTGTGTCCCGTTCCTGTGGGGAATCCTTAAACTCGGAGTTCCCCCTGGGGAAGATTATCTCACTGCAAATACCTGGAATTTGGGGGACGGAAGAAGTACAGGTTCTGCCTCCGCAGTTACTTGGTCTGGAATGAATTCACGATGGCATTTCCAGAAGACTTCCACAGCAAAAAAAGCCTGCCGACTTCTAAGCGTTGGCCGCCAAAGTCAAGGATTGATAACTGTCTCATCTTTCTGCGAATCAGAGACCTGAATTCAGCCAGCCTAGATCTGTGACCTTGTTTTCTGTTCTGTTCACTTAATTCTCTGACCAACCAGATCCCCACCAGGCACACTGCTCTGGGTTCATGAAGCCGCGGGTTCTCTGTCCCAGGCGCAAGGGACCCCAGCGGCCAGCACTGGACGGGAGCCCACTCTCCACTCTTCCAAGGGCTGCCACTGCTTCCCAAGGACAGGAAGGCCCTAGGAAAGCCACCTGGGGTGGAAGACCCTTTCCACCTCCAAGTCCCACCATGGAGATGTGTCCAGGGGGCACGCTCGCTGCAAGGGACTCGGAGTGTGGCGGGTCTGAAGCTCTTCAGCCAAACAGCAAGATGGAAACAGAGGCCGAGCGACAGAGAAGGCGAAGGCTCCGAGTCAGGTAAAGGGTGGGCCTTCCACAAACACCGATGGCACGCTCACACGTTCCTTGTTCCAAAAACCCCTGGGCTGCCATCATCAGCCAGAGATGACCTCCTGGAAGAGGCAGCGACTGTAGGAGTCCACTCCCATCTTTGGACTAGGAAGCCTTAGGGTCAGCAGACGGCAGGTAGGGCCCTGAGGACATCAGGAGCAAACCCTCAGAGCCTGGGAGGCAGGAAGCATTTGGTTCTTAGGTCTATTAACTTGATTCCTGTGCTAGTCAGCTTTTCATTACTGTAACAAAATACCTGAGATCGTGAACTTCTAAGGACGAAAGGTTTATCTGGCTCACGGTTTCAGAGGTTGCAGCTCATGGTCCCTGGGTCCCACTGCTTTGGGCCTGTGGTGGCAGAGAACTTCATGGTGGGATCATAGCTTCATTAGATTGAAACAGAGTCACTCCTGAGAAATACGTGGATGGAAAGACAAGCAACCGCTCCACTCAGCTCTTGCAAAAATGTTCGCCTCATCAGGAAAACCCGAGTCGTGACTTGAATCACCAACTCTTTTTTGGGAGAAGCCGGGTAATGGGGGTCATTTTTATGTTGTCACCCTAGTTCACTGTGGGCAGGTGGGAAGTTGAGAAGCGTTTCAAACACTGTCCCCGAGTCTACATTCCCTCCTTCTCCAGGACTGGGGATTAAACCCGGGGGCACTTTATCAACCTTGATCCCCGCCCCCAAGCCCTGTTTTATTTTTTATTTTGAGACAAGGTCTCGCTACGTTGCCGAAGCTGACCGCGAACTGGCAATCCTCCCGCCTCAGCCTCCCAAGTTGCTGGAATTACACTTGGTTCCCGTTGTGTGCTACGGCGCCCGGCATCCCAAACCCGCTACCTGGAGGCAGGATCCACACAGTCTCCGCACAGCGACCAGCTCATCCTGCTGCATCTCTGCAGTCTACCTTCTTTAGTGGAAAAGACCAGCACTGAGGATGTCCTTGGACCACTGAATTATAGTAATAGTGTTCAGCAAAGCACACGTAATCTGCTTTATTCTCTCTCATACCCACACACTCATGCACACACACTGTAAATGAAGGGTGGTTTTCCACCAATATCAACCTTTTAGTCTCTCCCAGCTGGATGCTGGATGACCTCAGGAACAGCTCCTGTCTCTGGGAGACACTCTGAAGGACAGGGTGGCTCCCTATGAGCAGATGGTCTGAACTTCCACAGCATGGGAACTGGAATGAAGGGTCAGATGCAGCTGCCCATGTCCTCTCGGGCAAGAGGGCATCAATTCTCAGGCTGCAATAACTATGCCCCTTGGCGTTGCACACAGTGAAGTCCATAGCCCCAGGAGCACAGAGGGTACAGGTTACATGGCGTCCCCGTCTGTACTCAGGGTTAAGCACATCTGTCTCGCTCACCACTTTGATGCTGTGAGAAACAGGGAGAATCAAAGCTGAATTTAGGTATTCATCACGATTTCCAAGAAATGGTCCAATTCCTGGTAGGTTCATGCGAGGCTGGTGATTCATACCTCCGCAGGTTCACGATTTGCAAAGGACCCCCCTAAAACCTGAACATGGGCATGGTCACTGCAGCAGGGAACCACGTCAACCCATCAGGAAGTTGTTGGCTTACTAACAGGCTCTGCTGCCACTCAGTAGGAAGCTGTGCTTGCAGCTTGATAACAGGTAGGACTGTCACAAAAGGATCCAAAGGAAAGCTCAAGGTAGGAGAAGAGTTACAGGAAGACCTTATTTTACTTATATTAAGCCAGGCGCAGAAAAACCAAGGCCACGTGATCTCACTCTTAGTTGGAACCTAAAAAGAGCTGCGGTCATCCAAGTAGAGAGTAGAATGGTTGGAACTGGGGGTGGGGACAGGGAGGGAAGGAGCAGCAGGCTGCGGGTCAAAGGGACACAGCTTCAGAGACACCGGAAGCACACAGTCTGAGATCCGCTGCACACAAGTGTGACGATTAACTCAAGAGTATTTTTCAAAGCAACTGAGAGTAAATGTCCACTCTTACAAAAATGATCACCACTAAGTGAGGTGCTGCATATGTTAATTAGATCAATTTAGTCATTCCACATTGTTGGCCTGTGTCAAAATATCCTAGTGTATGTCACCGGGAGACTTTAGAGCCACCGGGAAAAATGGGGTCCCTGGATTCTTGGAAGAGGGCATATATGGCGAAAAATCCGTAAAATCCCAAAGAGGAACGTGGATCATGTCAATCAACGACTGGCGCATCAACCACAAGGACCCACAGCGTCGTCACAACCATCCTAAGACCTGGGTAAGGTTTAAATATGGCCCTCCCTGGGTACAGCTGGTTCACAGATGTGAGCAGTATTTTTTGTCCTGATTATGAAGGAAACAGATGAAGAAGTAGAAAATGATGAGGTCTGAAAGAACGAACAAGGCTTGTCGTCGGAGCAAATGCCCCTTTATTGAGGAACAGCTCTGCATATTTATAGAGCAGGGGGTGGTTTGACAGTTGGCATGGGGTGCTTTTTGATTGGAGGGTAAGGATCAGGTGAGCCAGCAGGGCTAGTCTGATTGGTGGGTAAGGATCAGGTGAGCCAGCAGGGCTGGTCTGGTTGGTGGGTAAGGATCAGGTGAGCCAGCAGGGCTAGTCTGGTTGGTGGGTAAGGATCAGGTGAGCAAGCAAGGCTCTGATTGGTGGATAGGATCAGGTGAGCCAGCAGGACTAGTCTGATTGGTGGGTAAGGATCATGTGAGCCAGCAGGGCTCTGATTGGTGGGTGAGGATCATGTGAGCCAGCAGGGCTAATCTGATTGGTGGGTAAGGATCAGGTGAGCCAGCAGGACTAGTCTGATTGGTGGGTAAGGATCATGTGAGCCAGCAGGGCTAGTCTGATTGGTGGGTAAGGATCATGTGAGCCAGCAGGGCTCTGATTGGTGCGTAAGGATCATGTGAGCCCACAGGGCTAGTCTGATTGGTGAGTAAGGATCATGTGAGCCAATAGGGCTAGTCTGATTGGTGGGTAAGGATCATGTGAGCCAGCAGGGCTAGTCTGATTGGTGGGTAAGGATCATGTGAGCCAGCAGGGCTCACCATTGGACGGCTCTTCTTGGGGGATGGGGAAGTTAGTCTTTGGAGCCGGGGCGACTCCCAACAAGGTCCTTGTTGCAGTTTGGGTCTGCAATGTCTCCCAAAGTCTCCTGTTGAAAGCACAGCCCCTGGCAGTGAGGTTCAGAGGGGGACTTTGAGGCCATGACTGAATCTGGAGGGCTGTGACCTCATTGGTGGGTTCATCTATTGGTGGCCAAGTGAATAATCCCCTTAATGGATTAATCCATTGGTAGCTCGATGGACTAAGGGGAGGTGAGTCCCAGGTGAAGGAAAATAGGTCAGCCGCCTGGGGACATGCTCTGGAGGAGTTTAATCTCCTTCCCATCTTCTTCTCCATCTGCTGAGAGCCTTCCCTTTGCCCAACCTGATTTTTCTGCCAGAGCCCCAATAAACCTTTCTTCCGAGAAGTCGTTCCTGTCGGGTATTTTGGTCACAGCAACAACCCTGAAGTCCCTCCTGGCACACAGAGCCCACCCACAGCGTAAGGGGTTTCAAAAGGCACCCCAGACCCAGAATGTCTCATCGACATCAAATCTGATCTCAGCGTCTGACATTTTCACAGGCAACTTTTTGAATTTGCTGAATAAAGAGCCAAACCAAGAGAGAACGAACCCATTTGAGGCAGAATTTATGAGTTTATCAGATGGAATTTAAAATAAATCGATTTCTCCAAGTAAAGTGGCTCAGCCCCAATCACTAGTTGAAACCAGGATAAACCGGTTACTGGTGAAGGCTCCGGAAACACTGGACAGAGGTATTTATTATGCAGAAAAGGGCCTGAGATACAGTACTTTGTTTCCTGGGACAAGCCTCGGCCTGAATGTGTAACTGAGCAGCTCCTATGCACAGGCATCTTGCTAAGGACCAGGCAGATGACAAGGACCACTCATTTTATTCACGGTGGATCTGAGTGGGTGACGACGAGGCGGAGACAAACCCAGAAAGCAAAGGTGACCCTTCTAGAGACAGCAGAAGAGCAAGCAGAGAAAGAACAGGAGGCGGGCCCACGATGAACGCCCCAGGGTTGAAATCAGCAGGATTTCGCCCCTGCAAGGCACAGAGGGCGCGGGAGAGGAAAAGGAGCTACTTCTGAGGTTTCTCCTGGGCGCTGATGTCGTTGTCCAGCTGCTGTGATCCGGAGCTTTCTCTGTCTTCTCTTCTGTCATCACAGATGAATCTTCCTCAGGGACATCGATGAAGGGAGCAGAGACAGTCTCCTTCCCCATTGGGTTCCACTGTGCAGAAAGGGTCAGCTAAAACCCAGATGAAATAATAGAATAAAGCAAGCGATAAAGAGAGCGAGAGGGCGGGGGATATAGCTCAGCTGGTGGAGTGCTTGCCTGGCGTGCACAAGGACCCAGTTCAATCCCCAGCACCACACACACCAAAAACAAAAAAAGCTAGAAAGAAAAACAGAGCAGGTTATGTGAGTGGAGACTCATGAGCAGGGTGGGATTTTTTGAATAAAATAGCAGGAAAAAAATATATATATATAGCAAGGAGAGGGAAAGAATGAAATCCCTGTGGAGGTCGAATCCCCAGGCAGGAGAATCGGGAAGCAGAAAGCCCCCGCAGCCTGGTGCTTGGAGCACAGTAGCTGACCTGCTCAGAAACAAGGAGCGTGACGGGAATCCAGTGCTGGAACGAGGTCACTCAGTGGATGCTGCTAGGGCCTTGGGGCTCGGTCACATTGGGAAGGAGAGCCACGTGGGGCGTTCACAGGACTTAGACCCTATCAGAGCCACCAGGGCTGCTGTGGAGACAGGGTCGGGAAAGGCAGAGCAGTGACATGGCCTTGCTAGCACCCGGGGTGCGTGCTGCGTGGGAACAGGGTGCAGGGTGCTAGGAGCCTCGGTGCTGAGTCAGACAAGGCCGGAGGTCCATGGGCTCACGACACTTCGTCCCCTTGGATGAATCAGCGTGCTGAGGATGATGCACGCCCTTTAGTCTTTATTTTATACACACGCAGGGGTTTGGAGACCAGACAGCAGTAATGCAAAGACTAGAAGACGGTTTCTTCTCTCTCTCTCTTGGGTTTTTTTTTTTTTTTTTTTTTGGTAGCAGGGATAGAACCCAGGGGTGCTTAACCACTGAGCCCCACCACCAGCCCTTTTTATTTTTATTTTGCGATGGGGCGGGTCTCACTAAGTTGCTGAGGCTGGCTTGGAACTCACGATCCTTCTGCCTCAGCCTCCTGAGCCGCTGGGATGACAGGCGTGCACCTCCGCATCTGACACTTTTCAACTTAAACGCTCCTTGGTCACTAGTATCAGCTGTGTCAAAGCACTCTGCACAGGTCCTAGGAGTCTCTGGGGTCAGCGTTTCTCGTTTCCCGGGCTGTAAGCCCTGCACTGTCTGCAAGCCTCCACGCTGCTGACTGCCGAAGGTGCTGGCTCCGTCTGACCTCCGTGGGTTCCTCCCCTCCCGCTCTGGTGCCCCCACACGCAGACTGCTAATTCACCCCCTTTACCGCTTTCACTCCTCCTGCATCAATCACCCCAGAGCGATGAGTGTCTTAAGTTTGTAAGGGACTCCGGAACTGGGCAGAGTGCAGAGGGAAGAGGGCCAAGTTCACGACCGTGCTACAGGAGGAAGGTCCACCATTGTCCGGGTTGGCTCATGTGCTCGGAGGAACTCAAATGCCCTTCAACCACGGGTTGTTGTATGAGTTTGAAAATCCATCCAAACCCTTCGTGGCATGAGCTACTGTCTTACGAATTCTTTTTTTTAACCACAGAACCCCATTCCCAGTCCTTTATTTATTTTTTATTTTTGAGATTTTGAGACAGGGTCTTGCTCGATTGCTTAGGGCCTCCCTCGGTAAGTGCTGAAGCTGGCCTTGAACTTGCAATCCTCCGACCTCAGACTCTGGAGTTGCTGGGATTACGGAATTAACTCTTAACTCAAAAAAGAAAGAAGGAAAAAGAAAAAGAAAGAAAGATCAATGTAGGCAAAGGCCACTGTGACTAGAGAGCAAGTCGTAAGACCATGTGCAGCTCAGTGCCCACGGGGTGACCCAGACTGCAAATGTACAATACCCACCTGGATCCGTGAATACAAAGCCCTTTGAATAAACCGAGAATAATGGGATAAACTCCACTCACCACGGTCGTCGCTGCGACCGACATACCAGACAAGACCAACTCAGAGGAGGAAAAGTTTATTCTGGCTCATGGTTTTAGAGCGTCAGCCCACGGTGAGCCGGCTGCACAGATGTGGGTCCGGGTGAGGCCGAGCATCACGGCAGAGGGATGTGGTGCAGAAAGAAGCTCGGGACAGGGCACCAAGAAGCCACGGAGACGGCGGGTGGGGGAGCCACAGGGCAGCCCCCAGGGATCCACCTGCTCCGGCCACGCCCACAGTGGCCACCAGAGAGTCCGTTCAAACAGCTAATTAGGAAACAAACACATGTTAAAATCTGGGGAATAAAGCCATTTCAATCATCTATGTAAAATCAGACATTTTACTTTTTTCACAGTGAATGCTTCTCAAAAGAATCAAACACGACACAGGTATCTAATTAGATTGGGACGCATTTCCTCCTATCTGATTCTGGACTTCTAGACATTTGTCAGCTGACACCTATTTGCCACACATCTGTCATTTTGTTAAGAGCTCACATCCTGGGTGTGCTTTCAATTTTCTGTTGCTATAACAAAACACCTGAGATAATCAACTTAAAAAGAAAAAAGGTTGTCTGGGCTCATGGTTTTGGACGGCGCCCTGCTTTGTGGCCTGTGGCAAGAGAACACATTTCAGCAGGGAGCATATGGTAGAGCCAAACTGCTCAGCTCAAGAGAAAAGAAGAAAAAATAAAACGGGGTTCACTGCCCTCTTCAACAGCATGCCACCAGGACCTAAAGATCTCCCATGGGCCCCACCACATCTTTAGGGAGCAAGCCCTCAACCCCTGGGGCCTGAGACAACCTTGAGATCCAAACTATAGCTCTGGGGGATGCTAACTAAGTGAAAAATAAACACATAGCGCTTTTTGACCTTAGAATCGCGTCAGGAAACTCTGGGAAATTCTATTGCATAAAAATTAGTTAAGTCGCAGCGCGCAGCAGTGTGGAAAGAGGACCAGCAGCAGTGTGGAAAGAGGACCAGGACGGGACTCCTGCCCTCAGGCAGCCAACAGGCCGGGCAGGGCCCAGAGGCACCCAGGGTCACACCTGCCCTTGCTGCAGTCAATGGTGCATAGCCCTCGTAGGTGACTGTGTGACCTCCTGTACTTGACACCTAGCACAATGCAAATGACATGGAAATTGTCGTGACACTACATTGCTTAGGCAATAACAAGGAAACCACCTCTGTCCATACTGGGTACAGAAGAATCTTGTTTCACACATTTTGCATCCGTGGCTGGTTGAATCCAGCGATATGGAAGGCCCACCGTGGTATCTCCAAACAAACTGGATTCTCAATAGGTTTTTTTTCCTATGTTTAAAATTTCCATTCTTCAAATGTTAGCCAAATGTGACTCCTTCTTCTTTAACCTCCCTTAACCTATTGCTCTGAATGATTTAGAGAAAGAGACGTTTTGCATGGGAAGGATGCTGTCCTCCACTCAGCGGCCATCTGAGTGGATGTCAGCGTGAACGGGCCAGCTGTCCCCCCGACACTCCCCTCCCCTCTGCCCGCACGGGGACCACTGTGCGCCGTAATGAAGGAAGCAGGCTGCAAGATGCCCACAGCACCGCTGCAGCCAGGGGAGCTGCCGGAGTCCAGAAAGAGCGTCAGCGTCGTCTCACACTGGGATGGACGTGCTCTGAAGCTTCAGAAGGTTTGGTGCCTTTGAAGAAGGAAAATGCACCTACGCGGCGTAATCGGCTGATTCTATTTCCCTGCAATAACTGGGTATCAATCTCCTACAGAGAACTAGAAAACAGGGCCTAATTTCCTAAGCACATCAAGAACCTTTCCACTCACAACGATGGGGCCGTCCTCTGAGGAACACCAGGCTCGGGAAACGTTTTGATTCACTGCAGATTGGATTACAGATTCCTAATAAAAGGAAGCACAGCAAGTCCAAGGGGGTGTGGTGCCATCCCGAATTGACCCCAGTGCAGTCCCTTTTGTTTTGAACACAAAGACAGCAGGAGGTGTTTTACAGACAGACACATTCATTGGCGGTAATCTCTCGCTTCACATTACCCTTTCTCCTTCTCTGGTTGTCATCGAAAATGTAACTCGTGCCCAGTCACAGCTTTTTACAATATTGATCACCACGAACAATATTGTTATGGTTTAGATGCGAGGTGACCCTCGAAAGCTCAAGTGTTAGAGAAGGAAAGAAAGTCCAGAGGTGAAATGATTGGGTTATGAGAGGTGTAACCTAGAAGTGGATTAATCCACTTGTATGGACTCACTGGGTGTAGACTCATAGTGGATTAATCCACTTGGATGGACTCACTGGGTGGAGACTGCAGCAGGTGGGGTGTGGCTGGAGGAGGGGGTCCCTGGGCTGTGCCTTTGGGGTCTCTGTCCTGTCCCTGGTGAGCAGAGCTCTCTCTGCTTCCTGGTGTAGACTCATAGTGGATTAATCCACTTGGATGGATTCACTGGGTGGTGACTGCAGCAGGTGGGGTGAGGCTGGAGGAGGGGGTCCCTGGGCTGTGCCTTTGGGGTCTCTGTGCTGTCCCTGGTGAGCAGAGCTCTCTCTGCTCCCTGGTGCCCTGTCCTGAGCTGCTCTCCTCCTCCAGGCCCTGCCGCCGTCTTGTTCTGCCTCCCCTTGGGCCAGAGCCATGGAGTTGGCCAACCACGGACTGAAATGCTAAAACCATAAGAAATACTGGTTATTCTTTGCTCACAAGGAAAGCTGAGCAACACCAATACCGTACTGCCCACGTTCTTAAACATCCATAACTGGTGGATAGATATTGTTCTACACCTTGACTTTTATCACTTTATATCATGGTTTTGAGGTCTTTCCTCACGTGTATGTGTATTCATACAGAGTATAAAGTAAGTGTGATTCAGTAACTAGACAAATAGAATTCAAACCATGAGTCAGGACTGAGACTGCGAAAGCCACCGGGCAGGTGGCTGAAGAGCAGCAATGTCAACTTTCAAACATGAACAATGACCACAAAAAGGCAACTGAGACATCAGTCAACGCAGGGCTTGCAGCAGGCAGGTTACGACAGCTGAGGGTCCTATTTGCCATCTAGGATGCAGGTGTGCAGAGACAGCACCTTATATAGACAGAGTGGAAAGGGAGGTCCGAGGTCTGAAACGTGGCCCAATGTATGAGAAAGTCTAAAATAGAATCAGGTGGGAAACCACGAGATTCATCAAACGAGAAGGCAAAAGCGGCCATATAAAAAAATAGTAAAATGGAATTTGATGAAACACGAGAATTTCCAACTTGGAAAGATCCACCAGCCTCATGCGGGGTAATCAAAGACACATCACCTGCTAAGTTAACGGGGTCTAAAGACAACGAGATGCAAATATTGAGCCTAAACGTATACATTAAGGGGGAAAAAAATCATCAAAGATCACGGTGCTAAGGACTCAAACCAAGCAGTTAAAGAAAAAAACTCAAGGAAATTACTCAAAGAAACTACCGAAGGCGGCTGGGGATGTGGCTCAGTGGTAAAGCACTTGCCTGACATGCACCGAGACTGGCTTCCATCCATCCCCAGCACCGACCCCAAAAAAAACATACAAATAGAAGAGTAGCAATAATAGAATACAAAATGGAAATTGAAGAAATAGAAGAGTGCAGAGCTGAACGCAGATTCTCTTTAAAACGGCACAATGAGGGCAAAAGCACCTACAGAGGGTCGGTCCACTGGTCTAGTTCCGATAAAACTTTATCCGCAGCAGCGGGCAGCCGGCCAGGTGTGCAGGTCACAATGACAGCAAACTCTTCCACGATTCCTCAGGAGGCTTTTCTGCTGAGAGACAATCCGTGGTCCACAGCAGATGCATATTCTCTTCCTATTGTATCTCCCCGTCCTTTCTAGAACAGTCCGCCTTCAATGAAATAACACCAGGCCGGGCCGATGTGTTCTTAATCGATTTTTTTTTTTGTTTTCTTTTGCAGTCCCAGGAGCAGAGTCAGGGCAGCGCTGAAGGTGAGCCAGGGCAGCTCTGATGTGGACGGCCTCTTCCTCCGTGTGACGGCTCACGATCTCCATCAAAGAGCAGCACAGAGATCCCGAGGAGCAGGTCCTCTTCAATTAGGAGCTTCCCGGGGAATGTCACGGCTCTCGCCACAGGGTCTCCCGGCCTGAAAGGCACTGCCTCCCGGCTCCATGGCAATGATTAGAGGCTGGCCTTGACAGCCCCCGTCGGAGACGCGGCCCTCACCTTGTCAGGCCACCCAGCGACCCCCACCCCCTGCCGCTCCTTGGATCCCCAGCCCCTCAGTTTCCGTCTGCTCTTGACCCCCAGGTGGAATGAAAGGGAGGCTCCCTCTGGATTGTCACAAAGAGGACGTCTGGAGGTCCTGGGCTGAGTTCAGGTTAAACAAAGGACCGTGCCTTCCCCAGGCTGCCTTTGAGGGATGCATTTAGCACAAACCTTGGCCTCCCACTCAGGTTGGGGGCAGGCTCTGTCTCCTTCGGAGCCATACGGTCACCTCAGCTCAGTTTCCCCAACGCCTGTTCGCAAAGCAGAGGTATTCACGTCAAGGAAGCCAAAGGAAACAAGCCGGGCTTGCATTCTGGAGGTACAGCTGGGGACACGTGCGTGAGAATGATGTGTTCACCGCGTAGCATCTCGGCGATGAGCTTTGCAAAAAAAAAAAAAAAATAGATCCTTGGTAATTGCTGAGTCCATAAATAACCTCCAGCTGGTATTGAAATATGTCTTTGTCTCTGCTACTGAGGCTTTGTCTTGACAGCCTTGGGTACGTTCAGAACTGTCACACGTGTGTATCAGTAGCTGTACCAATGCCTGGAGACCGACGACTGGTGTAGATGATTGACAGACACAGAGGAGGAGTGAAGACAGAGACACCAGGCGAGTGAGCGTTTATAAACACTGCTAAGTCTCGAGGCCTTTGTAGGTCCTTTGTCCAGAGGAAGAAACAGAAGTTTGCACGAGTTAAAAGGAGGTGACACATACGTACAGTGTGAACTCACAGATGTACAGAGACTCGTTCTGCCTTTGCAAAGATTTTCAACGCTGCCACCAAGAGCCAGTGTCGGAGGTTCCCCTGATGCAAGACTGATCGGGAATTCAGAGTCTGTCCACGCACCGACACCGAATGCATCTCCCAGGATGGGAAGCCTCGTGACAAGTCAAAATAAACACCCGCTCTCTGCCAAGGGCCGTGTTCCGAAGGTGTGCCTGCTTCTCCTGACTGCGTGCCCTGCTCTGAGCTACGGCTCTTGCTGCTACCGTGAACGCTAACCTGACCCGTCCTTCCTGCAGGCTGGTGAACTGAGCACCTTGCCACAGCCCCAAAGCCACAGGGTCCATCTGTTATGGACGGAAACCTTCAAAACTAGGAGCCCAAACAAACCCTTTGTCTTTAGAAGTCGGCCGCCTCTGGGTATTTGTTACAGTGGCGGAAAGCGGGCTAACACGCTCTTCCTGCGCCTTCCAACAGAGAAGAGAGGGGTCTAGGAGTCCCCTTCTCAAGGTGACCGTCTCACAGGTGGTACGGCCCAGGGCTCCGGGAGATGAATGGAACTCTGGATCCAGGATTCCTTCAGTGATGCGCTGGAAACCCAAGCGTGTGCCTTCAGCTGCGGAATCCCTTTCTGCTGAGCTGGGGACCGACTCACTTGTTTCCAATTTAATGGAACACACTGCTTCAGTGGAGGCCTCAGGGCACCCTCCATTCTGACCAGAGCTTGCAGCACATTCGCAATGAAGTTCATAGAGCTAGTCTGTGACAGAAATATGCTGTCTACGAAGCCAGCGCCAAGGAAGGCTTCACAATAAAAATCACCCCCAGATGTGATGTGCCCCCAAAGTTTCCACACATAGCCAGGTGCAGTGCTGCACCCTGTAATCCCAGTGGCTTGGGAGGCCGAGGCAGGAGGATGGCAAGTTGGAGGCCAGCCTCAGCGACTTAGCAAAGTCCCAACCAACTCAGTGAGACTCTGTCTCTAAATAAAATATTTTAAAAAGGGCTGTGGCTCAGTGGTTAGTGACCCCTGGGTTCAATTCCCAGTACCCCCTGCAAGAAAAGGTACCACACATAGTGATTCGGTCACTCTTGGTCACCTAACTGGTATGCTGAACCATCAAATGCAGGGTCAAGAGCATTTAGAGACAGGACTATTTGTGTGCATCCTCCCTGTCCTTTCTGGAAATTTCTAAAAATAGGCAAGCACCTGCTCCCTGTTCCACAGGGAGGAGGAGTCTGCAGACTCCTGCGTGTCGCACATGGTCACACTGCAAGAGGCTCTGCCCGTGCCCGACACTCAGGGCATCAGGCAGCGTCCTCAGGCACCGCGCTCACCCACCAGACGACAAGCCGCGTTTTCACAGCCACGTGTACCACTGGAGGGGGAGGAGGAGATGGTTCCTTCAGCCCTCCTGCCTGGTGACCTCTGCTCCCCCAAGCCTGCTCTTGAGAGGCCTGCCGTCCGCTGCCCCCTTCTTTGTCTGACCCAGTGTCCCAGTGTGAAGACGCGCCCTTGCTGAGACCGTTGCTGCCCACCTCTCGCCCTCCAGCCAGCGCTGGCCCCCTCCCCTGCGCGGCAGCTCTGCCCTGGCGGCGGCTGTGATACTGGCCGATCGCCAAGGGCCATCAGGTCTCTCCCCAGCTCTTCGTCTTCTGCAACCCTCGGCTGGATGCTGACCATCTTCAAGGCTCGGCTTTCCATGGATTCTCCCGTCTCTGCTTCACCTCTTTAGAGAACACATACCATGTCCCTCCACGGGGCCCTCCGTGGCACCAAAGCCCCCCAAGTACCTGCAGCCTCCACCCCTCGGCCCTGCTGTCCCGGGTCCCTGTGCACACAGCCGGCGTGACCCCTGCTTGGCCAGCCGGGTTCTTCAGTTCCTCTCTCCAGCTTCCCGCTGGGCACCTAGAGAGCTCAGAACACGAGGCTGTCTCTGTGCACCTGTCCAGGCCCCCGGACGGCGCTCGGAAACACCCTTTGGCGGATTCTGTCTTGTTTTCTCAACAGCCTCCCCCAACGCAGCCACAGAGAGACTTTCATTAGCACCCATTTCCTTTCCTCTTACATCCGGCCCTGATTGTTATAAAGCAGAGTTAACCCTGGTGCTGGTCTCCCTGTGAGTCACCTGCCACCCTTGCATGCACTTCCCGGTCCCCACAATGACCCCTGTGGCCCTGTGCCTTAGCACAAAGCCCTCATCAGACGTGGCTGCCCAAACGCGGCCTTTTCACCTCCCAAACTGGGAGCCAAGATCAGCCTCCGTGGTTCGAGGAGTACCCAGTAAGGTATTTTGTTACAGCGACAGAACACAGACTAAGACAGGTGTGCCCGAGGATCACCTCTAAGGGACGCCGAAAGAGTCGCTCTTCTCTCCATCTGCTCCATCCCGGAGTCGATGTGCTCAGCGAGTCTTCACCCAAGGGCCCTCTTGATTCCAGATAATCCCGTCTCCGGGAGGTCTGAACCCAGGCCTCTCACCGCACGTGGACAGCTCGTGTCCAGGTGGGGAGAGCTCGGGTCGTGGAAGACGTGCGGTGGCAGCGCCCTGTCTCCCACGCGGCTGCTCGTGGACAGGCCTGGTCGACAGGGGGGTGCCCTCTGCAGTGGTGAAGGCAAGGCTGTCCGGGGCTCTGGGGAGGGGTCTGTGAACAGGGGGCGTGGCCTGCAGGGAGCAGCTCCGTCCTTCCCAAGACGGCCTGCTGTCTTCTCCTCTAGAAGTCCAGCTGTCCAAGGTCAGACCTGAAGCTTTGATACTCCCGACTACCCCCACCGTCTTCTCACCACCCCCTGCCGCCGCAGCCCGCGTGATGCATGTCACGGCCTCATGGCCCCTGGAGGTCCAGGTCCTGAAATCGGCATCTTCAGTGGTCCCCAAGGACTGTGCGTTGAGGGCGCGTCCCCCAGCCCAGCGGTGGCGCTGCTGGAGGTGGGGGGTCCCTCAGGAGGCAGGGCCACCGGGAGCAAGTGGACGCTGGGGCCATGACCTTGGAGGGGCCTGAGACCTGGGCCCTCCTCTTCGCCCGTCTCTGCTACCCCAGTGGCCAGGACCTGAGCACGCTGCTCTCCCACTCACCTGCCCACGGGGGTGAGCTGTCCTGCCACAGGCCCCAAGCAACAGGAAGGGCCCATTGACCGAGGACAGCACTCGGGCGCCGGGAGCCACACCAAGCCTTGCGCCTTTCCAAGTCGACTGTCTCAGGCATATATATATATATATATATATTTTTTTTTATAGTAATAGAAGCAGAGTTCCACGCTGTGACTCTGCTCCTACGTGACTCCGTGACTCGTCATCATTGGCCTCTGAAGGCGGAGGAGCCACGCGGGACAGTCCCCCTGTGGAACCGCCTATGGATGGCGCCGCACACTTCTGGGATGAAAGAGGGATTTATTAAAGGGCCTGAGGGTCTGTTTCAGAGCTTGGCAAAATACGAGGGTATTTCCCAACTCGAGGCAGGGGCAAGCATGGGGCAGAAACTGACTTTTCTGTCCCACTTGGCACGGCCGTGACCTGTCGGAGCCAAAAGCCATGAGAACACCGAGAGAGGTCTGAACCCCCTCGCAGCTCGATCCCGACGACGTAAAGTCGAGGGGGAGTCACGGAGCGTCCGAAGCCAAGCCGTGAGCCAGAGGTAGAATGCACCCCGTGAAACGACCCTAGAGACTCCCTACTGTCAGGACGACCAGAAAATCCCAGCTCCCCTGAAACTAAGGGCAGGGCTAAACACCTCAATAAAGGGAACCCCTCAAACACTGTCCTCTATGTCGGGTTGGACCACGTCAGCGCTGGACAGGTAGAACATACCGTGAGGCTCTCGCGACGCCCAGATGGGCCTCTCTCCATCCCGACCCATTCTCCTGCAAGCACGGCGGGAAGATCGGCTCCGACCTGTGAACTGCCCAGGGCTGCGTGCTCTTCTAATAACCGGGGGAGAAGACAACCTGGGTCAATGGACAGGGAGACGTGGTCTCTACAAAGCCCTGCTCATGCCCAAGCCTGGGGCCGGCTGCGGGCATTGCTGTCCCTGGGACAGCACCTGGTGAGCAGGTGCATGCCCTTCAAGGCCTGGCCTCCGCAGCGGATTCAGGTTTCAGGATCAAAGTCACGCAATGTTTTTCTCTGAAGTAACATCGGAGGGCAGTCACCCAAGGGTCTCCTCCAACCTGGGCTCACAGAGTCAGTGAACTGACCCAGCAACCCCGCCAATACCTCCTGGCACCAGGAGAGCGTGTCCTGCCCCTGGAGAAGCCGCCCACCGCTCCGCCGCACAGAATCAGAAATCCACAGGAGGGTCCGCTCAAGACCTCCTCTTCTGACAGGCATCCACCCACCTGATGGCATGTCAGGGTGGGTCTGCGGCGGTGCCTGCAAGGCACGGAGGAGGTCTGTCCTTCCCGCTGCTCCGCACACATCTTCCTTCTCTGCAGACAATCCCCCAGGAAGGGACTCCCCAGCTCTCCGGGCCCTGGCCTGGGGTCTCCGCTTCCCTGGGCAGACACCTCTCAGGAGCTCTGCCCGGGTGGACATGAAAGGGCTCCTTCTATCCTTTCCAGTTACCCTCTGGTAAGTGACACCCTTAAGTGAGGCAGTGGATCCGCCCTTCCGGTCCCTGCACTTGAGGAAGATTCAATAAACGCCTCTTTGTGGACGGACGGGCGGGTCTCACCGAGTGCGCCGAGGAACTCTCTAGGCCGTGTGCAGGAACCGAAGGACCACTTGAGAGCAACTGACCTGAAACGTGTCTTTCCTTTCTATTTCTAGACTCCAACACGACTCCTGGCCCGCGGCTGCTGGGATCAATATGCGCTCTGGAATGAGAGCCTCCGTTAATGAGTAAAAGGGTGGATAGACAGATGGATGGAAGGAAGGAAGGATGAATAAAGATGGGTGGGTAGTTGGCTGGGCTGGTTGGCTGGCTAAATGGATGGATAGGTGGATGGATGGATGGATGGATGGATGGATGGATGGATGGATGGAAGGATGGACAGATGGATGGATAGACAGATGGATGGATGGATGGATGGGTGGATGGATGGATGGATGGGTGGATGGATGGATGGATGGATGGGTGGGTGGATGGGTGGATGATGGATGGATGGGTGGATGGGTGGATGGATGGATGGATGGGTGGATGGATGGATGGATGGATGGACGGATGGACGGATGGATGGATGGACAGATGGATGGATGGGTGGATGGATGGATACGTAGATAGGAGGATAGGTGGGTGGTTGGCTGGCTGACTGGATGGATGAGTGGATGTGGGTAGATGGGTGGATGGATGGGTGGATGGATGGATGGATAGGTGGATGGATGGATGGACAGATGGACGGATGGGTGGATGGATGGATAAGTAGATAGGAGGATAGGTGGGTGGTTGGCTGGCTGACTGGATGGATGGGTGGATGGATGGGTGGATGGGCAGATGGATGGATGGTAGGAGAGTAGGTGGGCAGCTGGGTGGCTGGCTGGTTGGGTGGCTGGCTGGATGAGTGGGTGGATGGGCAGATGGATGGATGGTAGGAGAGTAAGTGGGTGGTTGGCTGGCTGGCCGGCTGACTGGATGGATGAGGGAGGGGATGGATGGATGCAGGGATGGATGAATGGATGGAAGGATAGGTGGATGGACGGGTGGGTAAAAGGACAGGTGGATGGGCAGATGACTGGATAAATGGATGAGCATATGCGTGGAAAGGTGGATGGATGGATAGATGGGTGGATCGGTGGATGATTGGATGGATGGATAGATGAATGGGTGGATGGGTAGATGGATGGATGAGTAGATAGAGGAGTAGGTGGCTACTGGCTGCTGACTGGATGGATGAGTGAATGAATGAGAACTTGGATGGATGGACAGATGGATGGATGGGTGGGTGGGTGGAAGAACAGGCGGATGGGTGGATGACTAGATGTATGAATGGATGAGCACATGCATGGGGGGGTGACTGGAAGGACAGGTGAAATGGGAGGACAGGTAGACGGGTGCATGATTGGATGGACGGCTGGATGGAAGGATGAGTGTGTACATGGATGGGAGGATGGATAACTAGATAGGAGGGTAGGTGGGTGGTTGGGCAGCCGACTGGATGGAGGGGTGGATGGATGAGTGTGCCCATGGACCGTGGGTGGATGAACGGGTGGATGACAAGTGTTTGCTAAACTGAACAAAAGTCAAATAGGGTCCCTCACAGCAAAAGGTAACCAAAAGTTCCATGAGCACCTTCAGAAGGGACAGGAGACCAGAAGAGCCAGAGACCACAGGGGAAGAGAGGCCAGCCCACCTGATGGAGGTCACCTCCTTAAAGTGCACTGCACGGCTTCCTGGCTGGCTGAGTGTGTGTGTGTACGTCCTTGGCATAGCAGCATAAGCCTGTGGACAACAAATACTAAGAAGCCAAGCCGACGACGCACATTATGGGAGCAAGAACCTCAGGGCTGTGGGTCTAAGTGACAGGAGCCTTGTCTGGTGGCAGAACAAGCCCGGCTGAGGAGGTCCCGGGTTGAAGAAGAGGCGTTCACGACAAGCTGTGAATTCACAGCAGGACCAGAAGGGACCCCGAGGAAGCGAGGCCACACCTCAGGTGTCACCTAATGTCACAGGTGATCCACCTGAGCAGGCCTGACTTCGTGGCAGGGTGGAACAGACTTTGCAGCATCGCGGGGCGCACTACGCGATGGGCCAAAGGCAAGCCCTACCTCTCAGGGAGTTAAGACGGAACTCGGACAGAGACGTGATGCAAAGAGACGGACGCCTGGGGACCAGGGACAAGGTACGGACCAGAACCGAAGTACCACAGCAGGACATCTGGACTCCACGTCCTTTGGCTCCGCCACCCCCTTTCCCACTTACACCTCCTCCTTCTCTAATCCGCGTTGGTATTAACTCAGCTGGAAACCGGGCGCCGTCTGGTCTCTCTTAAGGGTTTCCCTGATCGCTTGAGAGTCCGCGTCCCTCGTATGCTCACAAAACAGTCGAGCTTCCAAATCACAAACTCAAATCCCCTCGTGTACTCCTCCGGTCTGGCCCAACCCGCACCGCCGGCCTTGGGGCCCCCGACCCGTCATGCATAAGGCTTCATGGACTTACACAGTTCCCTCCAAAGTGTACGTTCAACGTCTGACAGTCTCCATGCCCGGCTCCCCTATCCCCGGGACGGACCTGAAGTAATGTTGTGCAAGGCCCAGGCAGAGCTACGGAACTAGAACGATCGACTTCCTCCACACGCCACCGTGCCTCTCGTCCTCTTTTCCAGTCACTCAAGTCACCGAGCTTCACTGGCGTCTCTGACATCTTCAACCAGCCAGGAGCCTCCCAGGAGAAGGGCGCAGTTGCTCAGAATTGTCCAGGTCAACCGCACCCGACCAAAAACGCTACATGGATTTTTGTTGTCAACGTCTGCAGATTAGAACTTTAGATGGCTGGTAGCATCAAGACCTGATCATAGTATTTTAGTCAGTTTCGCATCACTGTGATCAAAAGACCAGACAAGAACAACTTGAGAGGGGGGAAAATTTATTTGGGCTCAGAGTTTCCGAGTTTTGGTCTGTGGTTGGCCGACTCCATGGCTCTGGCCCAAGGGGAGGCAGAACAAGATGGCGGCAGGGCCTGGAGGAGGAGAGCAGCTCAGGACAGGGCACCAGGGAGCAGAGAGAGCTCTGCTCATCAGGGACAGGACAGAGACCCCCAAGGCACAGCCCAGGGACCCCCTCCTCCAGCCACACCCCACCTTCCTACAGTGACCACCCAGTGAATCCATCCAAGTGGATTAATCCACTATTAGGTTACACCAGGGAGCAGAGAGAGCTCTGCTCACCAGGGACAGGACAGAGACCCCAAAGGCACAGCCCAGGGACCCCCTCCTCCAGCCACACCCCACCTGCTGCAGTCACCACCCAGTGAGTCCATCCAAGTGGATTAATCCACTGATGAGATTATACCTTTCATTATTTCACTTGTGAACATTCTTGCATTATTTGACACATGAGCTTTTGGGGGTGACCTCATTGAAACCATAATACATGGTGTCTGTTTAAACAAGACTATGAGAAAAAGTTCACGAAGCTAACAGTATCAGCACCGATCTCTGCTGCCTACAGTTAAGTTACAGATTATTATACTGGTGCCCCGTGGGAAGGCAGAAAACAGGAACTGCGAGTCTTTCACGGAGTTGCTCACACAAATCAAATTGGTGGGTTTTGACATGTTAACAAAGACCTAAACCTGACTGGGTCTCTAATCTCTGTAATCGGCACGATTTTTCTTAAATTCACATGTCTGCGCTTACTTTCAAAGGCTCCCAAGTTCCTATCATTAGCAGGTATAAATGAATATTTTGGAAAGCAAGCCAGCCCATGCTACCCACCGGTAAAACACTGCCCTAAGATGACTGTGTTCACAGCTGAATAGAAATGAGTCGAATCACAGTGTCCCCTGGGATAAGGAAAGAAGTCATCATCTGCACCCAGGTACAAGACATCGCTCTCCCCAGGAAAAGGCTCCACCCTAAGATACGCTTTCTTCTCTGGTTCTTCTCTAGGGTAAAAACCAAAATTAGGATTTCAGTGTGCCCTTTTCTTGGAAAGACAGCTGTTCTTCGGATTTCATGATGGGGCTCTGCTGTCTAAAAAGCAGAGGATTCTGAAAGCTGAAACCGACTTCTAGTCGTCGTTTTTAAAAAGTCGCAGCAAAAGGACCCACGAGGCATATCAACCGCACGATGTCGACACATTCCAAAATAATTAAATAAAATAAATACAGCCCGGGTCCACACGAGAGCCGGGTCTGCAGCCCGGGCTGACGCTAATGAGGCCCCGCAGGGCTCTATCTGGTGGTCAGTGACCCACGGCGGGCTCTGAGCTCCGGGGCTCGGCAGTCCACTTAAGTCGGAGAAGAGAAAATAAACAAGGAAGCAGAGAAGGCTGAAGGCAGTCGGGGCCACTTGGTCCCGGAGAGCGTCGTCAGTCATGAATCAAGAAACCAGCCTCTGAAAGACTCGGGCAACACCGAAGGCACCGTGAAATGCACAGTCCCCTCCGGACAGCATATCACAGGAAGCTTCTGGAAGCCGGCACTCTTCACAGTGGGGCTGGGGAGTGGAGCTACGAGGATCCTTTGAACTGCATCCCCACCCGCCCTGTAACCATCACACGCCAGGAGTCCTCTCTCCTGCAATCGGGGACACACAGAATTGTCCCCGCACACTGCTAAATGCCGTGGAGGACAGAAAAGGCAGCCCCGCTCTCTGCCGACTTCTGCAAACTCTATGAGCATGCCTTCCGTGTCTCCTCCCTGTGAGCACATCCCCCTCCCTGGCTATTCTGGGGCCGGGCCTGGGGCAAGGACAGGTCTGCTAGACCCACTGCTGCAAAACCCTGAGCTACCGAGCCAAAGGAAAACGGCAATCCAGGGTGTGCGCTGAGCCACTTGCACAGCTCGGGGACTGTTCCCTTCCGTGATGACAGTTGTAAAGACCATGCTTTGCTGCACAGAAGAATTTTTTTAAGTCAAAAGTTTCTTACGTCCAAACAGCTGCCGTCCACGCGAGCCCACCCTTGTGCCCTCTACGTATGCACGCACTCACACGCACACACACACACTCACACGCGCGCACACTGGAGGGGTCGAGGATGACAAGAAGTGCAAGGAACATTCGGTAAATAAGAGTATTTCAAAATAAAGAAATAATACGGATGAATCTTCTTTTAAACGAGTGGGAATTTTAAAGGCCTCCAGAAAAATTAGTTTTGAATAGTTAGAAATGTTTTCCTAATACATTTCAGGAAAATATGCATTGTCAATCAGAAGGGAAAACTTATACTAAGCCTATTTCAAATAAAAATGCTCTGCCAAGAGTCTGACTTTGTGGAGGAGAGCGAATAAACAAGTATCATCTTAGAGGAGAGAAGAAATACCATTGAATGTTTTTACACGGCCTTTTAAAAAGCCAAGGACGCAGATGTCGGGTGTAAGTGCCTTCTTTCATCGGAGGTGGCTCAGTACCGAACACTTTGCATGTGCAAGGTCCTCGGCTCCATTCCCAGCACAGGGAAGAGAAACTCAGAGCAAGCCTGTTTGATCTCGTCAGGCCAATTTTAAAAGGAGGACGTGCCTCTGTGCGGAACGCACCGTGCTCAAGGGTGTGCAATCCAGGGTGTGCACTGAGCTACTTCAAACACTTGAATGGATTGTCACCACTAAGGTTTCCTGGCGCCTCGCGGGTGACAGGCCCAGGATGCTGCTAAACCTTCTGCGATGTACATGGTGAGCCCATCTGAAGACCTGTCCAGCTCTAAACGTCACGGGTGCGGATGCTGTGAACTTCTTGTGCAAACCACTCCCTGTGGGGACAGGCGTATCTGGAAGGCCGTGCCATTTGGCAGAGAGCATGGGTGGAGAGCCGTCTCCAAAGAGCTACAGCCGGCAGCACCTTGTGAGGGCACGAGACTTGGCCAGGCTCCTGTCCCCAGCTCGGCTGAGATTCCTAGGGCAATAATAACTGCCTAAATGATTGCCAGGTGGTTCTGTCTGCATTCAACTGCAGCATAAATACCAAGACCAAGGGTTCTTCCTTGGAAACACTGTTCCTCTGAACCAGTGGATCTCAGCGACTTCAGCTGAGGGATGGGCTGGATCCCACGTCACGGAGAACCACCACGGCACAGCCGCGTCAGGGACCTTCAGGGGAAACCAAGGCTAGAGTCAGACACCAACACTCCCAAAGGCCCCTGGAGCCCGAAAGCAGGGGACTCTGAGCCAGGGGTCCAAGGGCTGTTGAGAAAGGGGAGCAGAAGAGAACCGGTGGGGAGGAGGAGCTGGGGTGGTGAGCTTGGGGTAAGACAGAGCGCTCGCAAGTCAGCGCATGCCAAGAAGCAGGAGGGGGACAGTGCTAGTGTCCAGGGGCTGCGCCGTGCCCTGTTTACTAGGGTGTCCACACACCATCCTCAGTCCCTTACTGGTGCCACGCACGGAGAGTCCCTGCAGAAAGGAGTCTGTGGCCGCTGGGCCCCTGTCTGCATCACTGAGTGTCTGATGAGGAGTCCCCACCGTCCCCTGCAATGCGATGGCACCTGCTGCACACGGATGGCTTATAGGGGCCAGGGCCAGCACAAGGACATCGCTACTCCTCGTTCCACACGCGGAAGTCAGTTTGTGCAAGTAACATGCCCCCGTCCGGGAGCTGAGGAGGGAGTACAAAGGCCCCAGTGTGTCCTGGGGACAAGGGGCAAACAGACAGGGACCCCTGCGGGGACTGAGATGATCCAGACAATACGTGGGCAGCCCTGAGGGAGTCAGACGGCACACTGGCCCCTCTGCACCCAGGCCACCAGGGGAGGTGGCCAACCCCTATTAAAACCACACACAGGACAGACGGCTCCAAAACTGTAGATCACAACAACTTTCAAGGCAAAAAAAGGGCGAAACTAGCAAAAAGAAGAGAAAAGCAGAAAAAAGATAATTTTCCATGAAAAAAATGATCAAGAACGTGATATAGAAAGAACTAGAAATTGTAAAAAAAAAAACCCAAAAACTGGAAAGATAAATGTTGGAAAATAATGATGAAATTTTTAGGATGAAATGTGAATTTATGAGATTTCATGATGAAACATATACGATCGCCGGGTACGAGGAGCACACACAGGTAATCCCAGAGACTTCGGAGGCCGAGGGAGGAGGACTGCAAATTCAAAGCCAGCCTCAACGACCTAGGGAGGCCCCAGGCAACTTTGCAGACCCTGTCTCTAAATAAAATATTAAAAAGGGCTGGGGATGTGGCTCAGTGGTAAAGCATCCCTGGGTTCAATCCTCAATACTGGAAAAAAACCAAAACAGATTATTACACTAAAGTTGTGATAACAATGCAATGGATCTTGATTCATGAGAACAGTTTCAATATCAATATGATAAAGAGTATCAATCAGTAAACAACTCCACCATGAAGAATCAAGCATTTCATTGAAGGTACTAAGGTAAGAAACACTATATTGTTCCTTGATATTTCTCAGAAAATTGGATTTTCAGCTCATGGATAGAACAAATGCCCATTTAGTTAAAGAAATGAACACAAAATTAAGCACTTTTCTGTGAATATGAATGTTGGTCTGGCATCGCAATACACAACGACTTCTCCAACATCCAGGCAAAAGCAGAAAACAAATCCTCAAATTTTGATTTTTTCTTTTGCATTTTAGTGAAAACATGAGAAACCGAAAACTAGTTATTTAACATTGGTGGGAATAACTGCAGTCTATGCAGTGAAAGGGATGTTAGAATATCCTTCATGCTCGAAAGTCATCCAGAGAATGTTATAAAAATCTGGACTCCAGAAGCGATACCAATATTTATTTGCAGTAATTCAATCTCAATATTCTTTTTTTTTTTTTTGAGAGAGAGAGAGAGAGAGAGAGAATTTTTTTTAATATTTGTTTTTTAGTTCTCGGTGGACACAACATCTTTGTTTGTATGTGGTGCTGAGGATCGAACCCGGGCCGCACGCATGCCAGGCGAGCGCGCTACCGCTTGAGCCACATCCCCAGCCCCTCAATATTCTTAATTAAGAAAATGACCTAGTTCTCATCTACCAAACTCAGCAAGCGTTAAAAAGGAAAAAAAAAATTAAAATATATGAGAGATCATGGAAAGATCCTACTCGCATGCTTTATTAGACCTTTGCTTAGATTCTGATTATATGGTGATGTGGATCGAACCTGATCATCTATGTTAAACATAATGAAAGAAGTAGGGGCTGGTAAAGAACTGCCCAAAGAGAAAGAAAGAATTGTAAAACCCCCCACCAGGACAACGGGCTCCCGATTTGGGTGAGATAAAGAGATTGAGAGTTTTACATCCGGTCAAACACGCAGGGTCTGGTCAGGGCCAGGAGGAGAGGTTCAAGGGATCCGGGCACAGCACACCACTAGGCTCAGTAACAAGGCAGTGCACGTGGAGAGTGCTGAGAAAAAGATGCTCAGTGACTGCACCACACAAAACCTAAGTAGAGTGAAGCAACACTTGCGCTGATCAGCTTGAATCGTCCACCCAGAACACACAAAATCTGCATCTGTCAATTAAAAGTGAGTCTCAAGTATGACTTAACAAAAGAACTGTCACCTCTAACAACACTGTCGGGACTGTCACAAGCTGAAATCCCATGCTTCTTTCTTTTCTTTTTTGTGCTGCTGGGGATGGATCCCAGGGCCCTGTGCATGCTGAGCGAGCGCTCTACCACTGCGTTACACCCCCGCCACCCAAACCTCATTCTTGAACTTGCAAACCAATTATTTTTCTAATGTGCATGCTCATGCATTTTCTCTGGACCTTGGCTGCGCACCCCTTTAGGGTGGGAACAGTGTCAGTCCTCTTTGTCACCTTGGAAAGAAGCAGAAGGTCCACCGGCTGTACCTGGTGGGTGATTTGGGGGCAGGTGTAGAGAGCCTTTCTTCCAGCTGCTCACTAGAAATCCTTGCTCAGATTTTTCTGATGCTCCCGAAATGAAACCCATAGTGGCACCTCCCACCTCCGTATATCACTACACACACAGGAAGCAGGCCCACTGCAATGCACGGCAGAAACCACGACACAGTTCACGATCAATCAGGTGTCTGAGCGTGTCAGTGCCCGGACAGAGGGACACCCAGAGGCGGCCCAAGCACGTTACTCCACCCCTTACCCGTGGGGCCTAAGTTCCGAGACGCAGGCTGGGTCACTGACACCCAGCAGACGCTGAGGCCTGCAGATGCTGCTTCTCCAATACCAACGTGCCCAGGATGCCATCGAGCACCTAAAGGAGGCCCACAGAGGGATGACTGACGGCGAACACAGCAGAACAACTTGACAAGGTGCTGCGATGGAAGTTATGTGACCAGGTTCTTCTCCTTGGAATGCCCCTCGGCACGACACTCACCCTCTGGTGACGGCAGGAGGAGCGTCGTGCCCGGTGATGAGATGAATTGACAGATACGTTGGGAGCTGGAGCATCTGGGCCTGGGTCACCTGACCTGGTCTGTGGATGATATGTGGATTTGCGGCACAAAGAGACGACTCATTTACCTCCCAGGCAGGAGAAAGCCGAGCCCCGGGAGGTCCCGTCCCGCTGCTCAGAACTGTGCACACGCAGCTTGTGCATCACTTCTTTCTGGAACTTTCCATGAAAATCTTCAGATTGCTGTTGACGGTGGCCAGCGGAAACAGAAAGCAGAACTGTGGCTCAGGAGAGTCTGCAGAATGTGCTAGCACCCATTTACAAAGGTCTGACGTCGAGGAGAAGACATTGTTCAAGGGAATCCTAATGATGCTTTTTAAAAACCTGATGTTTGGGGGACAGACCCTGGTGCATCTGTGTATAGCTGTAAATCTCCCACCAATCCATAACCCTGACATGCAGCCTGGTCCCCGAGTACTGACCACCAACCCACAGAGGGAGAGGCATCTTCTCAAGGGGTGGGGTGTACTCAGGCAGCGATGAACTCGGTGTTGCAGAATCACGCACGACCATTTGCCGGGGTGCACGGGACGTGGGGTGCACCTCCATGCAGACAGTGAGTGCAATTCCCCATGACTGGGGCACCCCAACCTGTTCCCTCCCCATTGCTTCAAAAGACCCCACGGGAAGCAATGGCACACTATTCCCAAACCACCGATTCTCCCTGGACCCTTTTCCAAGTCCCTCTCTTAGCATGAGCCTTGAATGGCGGTCCGCATCCCGCCATCTCTTCCGATCTTTGCTTCTCATTTACGGGTGCCTTTGGTAAATGCAACCTGCTCAGATCCTCCACATTGACTCCCTCTCATGCACACCCTTCACCTACACTTGTGCTGAGCTCTGTACAAACCAAGATTTGCAAATGAACTCTGCTTCTGGTCACATGCACACAGCTAGGCTTTTCTTCAACAAGAAATCCCAGAGATGTTTTCATCAGCCAAGTGAACGCCAATGGAGTTTGAAGAATCCCGGCATTAGGGACTCAAGGAGGTTCCGCTGGTGAATACACAACGTGGAGATCTAAAGTGCTAAGCTCAGATATTTTATGCATTCATGCATTGCAAAAACGGGAGCACCAGCAAGGACATTTGAAAAGAGGAGTGAATGTTACAATACATCTTCTGATAATTCTAGAGATGGCGATGGCCAGGGTATTCAATCCCCGTAATAGAAAAGTCAAACCTAATTCACAGCATTAGTTATGCGTGTCCCGCTGACAGAAAGCACCGAGATATCCGTAGGAACGAACTTGTTCTCATTCATCCAAGAAATAGTCTGCGGTGGCGTTTCTTGCTGGAGGTGGTAGAATGGCCAGGATGGAAGTTTGGTCATAAAATTCTGATTCTGTCAGAGCTGTTGCTCACAGGGCCTTCCTGCCGCTGGGTTTCAAATGCTCCCAGGCTGCTCTGCCCACTTATTAGGGTTGGGCCCAAGGATAGCATTTCAGGGTGGAAAGCATCCTCCTCTGTTCTCGCTCCTGGGCTGTGGACCAGAGTCCTCAACTTCCCCCGGCCCACGAGGGAGCTGTAACAGGAGGCGCAGAAGGAGCAGAGATGCCTCAGGAGCGTCACCTTTATTAGAAATCCTGATCTGTGCGATGACAGACACCATCCATCCCGATTCGTGTCACGAGCTTCTTGCAGAGCACTTCCGGCTCGGTTCAATGGGGTCCATACTCTTGCCACACTACCCGCGTGCAGACACCGCAGTCTGGCTCTGCAGGTACCCAGATGGCCGTGCAATGACCTTACAGGGTGCAGACCATCCGAAGCCACCCTGGTCATCCACCATCAGAGTACTTTGACATGGGGAAAAAGAAGGTAGACGTCTCTCCTGTGGTGGCCGGCAGTACTTCTGCCATTTCACAGTGACCAGAACAGGGCTTCACCTGCCTCCTTAACCTCCCGACAGCTCCCTTGATACACAGCTGGGCATCTGAGGCTGGCCTTGAACTTGCAAGCCTCCTGCCTCGGCCTCCGGAGTTGCCGGGACCATGGTCACCAGCCACCACGCCCCGTCCCCACGACTCTTGCAGAGGAGCGGGGACTAAGCACACAAACGCCCCCGGCTTTGACACAGAAATTCAGGATTCTACTATATTCAGCTTCTCAGAGGGAAAGCTGTGCTTGTTGGTTTTCTGAATAAAGCTCTTGCCATCTCTGTTTCCAGCCCCATGGCTTTGGGGGTACGCAGGGCTTGCTTGTTACCCTTTGCAAGTCCAGCAGAGCCGCTGTGGGTAGAAGGTGATCTCGATGATTTTTTTTTTTTTTGAGGCAATGGCATGAGAAATAGGGATTGTTAATAAAATGAAACTGCTCTCATTCCCCGTATCCCCAGCCCAGACATCTCCATCAGCTGCTGAAAAACAGCAGCACTGGAAGCCAAGTAGACGTTTCCAACATCAACGTTGAGTCTGCCAGGAAATATCTCTGAAGGTGTTTCCACAGCGCCACGAAGACACAGAAAGCCTGCGGGGCACCAGCCGCACCTCCAAAACGGTCTGCAGTTCTTTGTACGCACCCGGGGCTGTTCGTGCACGGTTTCCACCTGCCGGAGGAGCCAGTCGATACCAGGTGACATGATGTCTCTCAAGTCACCCTACTGCCCGCAAAAAAACTCAGTATAAATATCATCCCGTGTGCCGATACCGGTGGTCAGTCCTGGCCCATTTCACACGCTCTGCAGGCCCGGGCAGCTGAACCCACACGGCGGAGACCTGGCGGCTCAGGGGACGCAGGAAGACACGAACCTGGCATCCACGGCACGTTGCTGGAGCGGGTCTGGAGCTGATTGTCAACCATCAGGGGAAAAAGTGTCCCCACCTGGATTCTTATCAGGAATGGGTGCTGGGTTGACCAGGCCTGGCCACCACAGCTCGTCTAGGTCAAGTTGATCCACAGGTCACTGACTGACTGACGTGAACAAGGATCATGTTTTCCCCAAACTAGAAGCAACAATATTCCTATACGCTGTGTGCGTGTGCGTGCGTGTGTGAACATATATGTGTGTATGTGTGTGTGTGTGTGTGTACATGCACACGTATACATAGATGCATATATAACTGGATAAAATACATTCCTGTAGATATGTAAAGTTTAACCCTGCCTGGTCTTCTTTTCTCTTGAAACTTACTCCCAACGTCTGATAGTGCCCATGTTGGAAATTCTATTCTCAGTAGTAATCTCTGATCTCAAGGTAAAGGCATGCTGTCCATCTATGACTGCAAAAAAAATTATAAAATATATATAGATGTATAGCACCTGTTCTAAAATTCTCCACATAAATATGAATAAACTAAATATGGGCTGAGGATCAACAGAAAAATAAGTGAACTTTGAGCAAAACTCAGGTTGGTGAATGCGAAGGTAAACATAGACATTTCCTCTTCTAGAAAATAAAATTCTTTATATTCCCTGGAGGGAAAAAAAAAAAAAAAAGGTCTCTTCCTATTTTCCTGAAGACACACTTAAGAATGTTCTTACAAAGGCATTTCAGAAAACCAGAACGTTCTTCGGAGGAAATGCAGACACCCCTTGCAGGTGTGTGAGGCATCAGATTGGCCAGGTTTCAGAACCCAAGGAGTGCTCCTGGGCTGAGGGTCTGGCTGGTGGTAGGGCACCGGTCCACCATGCACGAGGCCCTGGGGTCAATGCCCAGCACAATGACCAAAAGACCCAACGCGAAAGACCACGTATTCTGCGACTCCATTCCTATAAGATGCCTGGAATAGGGACTCCAACAGACGCAGCTGAGGTCAGCAGAAGAAATAGTTGAAGAACATGGGATTATTATTTTTTTAAAATGGTCAGATAAACCCCATACGCTGTGGCTATGCACGCAGCCCAGGGTCCTCAGGTGTGGCACATGCACAGTGAACTTCCTGGGTGGCTGTGTCCCCGACGCTCACATCTGCCCTCGGCTCCCCATCTGCTGGACACGGAGACCCGAGTCTCTGCTGAATAACCTCAGCCTTGCCCTGGCAGCTGTACCATATCGATGCACTCGCAGAACCTGAAATACCTGGACGTCTACTAAATACGACTCTTGCTGATACCAAAAGGTGAAATTGTAGTGATGGTGGCATCAAATTGTCACATCCTCCAAAGAAAATGCCGTCTACGTGGTTCTTTCTTACACTCTTCCTCTTCTGTGTTACGTTTCTACCACTTTCCAGTGACGACGGCATCGATAATGGAAGCATGCTCCCTAGGGCAGGTTTTCCTTCTTTTTCTTTTAGGAATGTAGACATCAGACCAATTTCATTTAGCTCCTTGGCCAAAAAGCCACTCTGACTATGTCAGCTTTCTGCGACTGTTTCAAACCCCTGAGGACGGTCAACTTAAAAAGAGGAAAGGTTCATTGGGGCTCATGGGGACGGAGGTGTCCTTCCACGATTGGTTGACCTCGCTTCCTCTGGGCTTGGGGCCAGGCTGCACATCACAACAGAAGCAGACGGTGCAGGAAACCACTCGCCTCGTGGTCACTGGGAAGCAACAACCACCACAAAGAACCAAATGGGGGGCCAGGGTCCCACAGTCCCCTCGAGCACCCACTTCCCCCCAGGAGGCCCCACCATCTCCCCGCAGTGTCCAGTTGGGAGGTGGACATTCAGGATCCAGGGAATAGCCGCTAGCCTCATTTTTCTCTTTGGGCTGAAGACTTAAACTTCGGGTCCTCTACACCCTGACCCTAGATCCCCACAAAAACCTCACCCCCAAGTCTGGCAGAAGTGCAGCTTACCCACCCTCGCTCCCACGCATCGGTCATCCTGCAGAGGTACGCCAGGCCACCGTGGCTGGACACCAGCTCCCGAGGGGGTCTGGGTTAGACACCCGTGTCCCCCGATGGCTCCGTCTGTGTGCAGGACAGACATGAGAGCAACCTGGTGGATGAAGTGACCGCTAGAATGGTGGCCAGGAATCGGCCACCGGCCACCTGCAGCCGCTGGGAAGTGGGCCATGTGGCCGCTACAGCTGGGATCCTCAGTGTCCCCTCAGAAGCCCACGTGGCACCTCAGGGCACCCTGAACTCCTGCTCCCTCCCATCCTGGACCAGGCTCCAAAAGCCCACGCTCTCCCAGGGAGTCTGCATCCGGACCCCACTGACGGCTGCTGATCCGACGTTTTTCTTTCCGTTTCCAAGGTCAACGAAAGCCCCTTGTGGGCTCCATGAGAATGCGGTCGAGAAGCCGGAGGACGAGATCCACTTCCCTCCTGCCCACTGCAGATGGCGGCTGGGGGTGAGCTGGCCCGTTCTGTCCCCTCCCTGGGAGCGAGCGGTGAGGAGGCCACGGGTGTGGCGCTACAGGCTCACCTGGGTGACTCACAGGAGGCTTCGTGCAAACGGACTAAACAGCAGCCACGTGACACAGGGGTGCCACTTCTGGAGGAATCTTAAAGGTATTTCCTAGGAGGTTGTGACGCGGCATAGAAAAGAGCTACACCGATAATTCACCCAATTATCAGTTCAGACACAGACTGCGACCACGCCCCCTCCACGGCGGGTCCAACACGGCATCTGACACGAAACCCCCATCTGTCCCACAGAGCTCATCACGTGCATGTGTGTATGTGTACCCATTTCCATGTGTTTACATATATGTGACATGGATGTGCATGTATGTGCAGGTATCACAGAATCCATCCAATATATACATACATGTAGGGTGTGTGTGTGTGTGCATGTGTGTTGGGAGGCACAGAATCACGGCAGAAGGGCACGGAGCGGCGGGAGGCTCAGGAAGCGGACAGGGAGCCAGGAAGGGGCCAGGAACAGGAGACGTTCCCAAGGGCGTGCCCCCCAGGACCCATCCCCTCCCTCCAAGGAGGGTGCACCCCCTCCACCTGCCACGCTCCCGCAGTCCCTCAGTGGATTAATCCACATAGACAGTGGCCAGCGCTCGTTTCTGCTTACAGTAGAAACTGAGGCCGACGACAACATTCCAACCTGGGGCTCCCCAAGGGGGCGGGTTCCGAGGTGTGGAGCAGAGAATCAAGCCCCTCAATGCTGCGGGGTGCCACGGAATCAACCAGGGTCCTTGAAAAACACTAGAATCACCTAAAGCGCCACAGGGAACATTTTTTTAAAATGAAGCGATACTATGGTCGGCTGCTAAAATCTGCCACAAACAAGCAGATTCATCATCACGTTGTGGGAAAGGATTTTTCCCAACATTAGATCAAGGAGCCCAATAATAATCTGTTCCTGGGCGGATAATTAGAGGCAGGGACCGGCCTTTTGTGCTGTAGGACGCTGCCCCCTGCAGGAAGAGCTCGGCTCTGCACGTCCGAGGGAAGGCTGGCCGCCGTCCGCTTCCGTGTGTTCGACTTAGTGGACAGGTGAGAGGTCTCGTGGGCCATTCATACTACGTCTGTGGCACGCATTCAGGGGACAGTCAATGTGCAAAAACAAATCTTGAGTTTCTTCTTAAGAAAACCTTCAAACAAAAATTTCCACAAAAGGCCACTGTTTGCCAACAATAAATAACAGACCCCCAAAATAACCATTAAAGTCGTAAAAAAAAACAAGGCACCATGACTGACCCATCCCTGCATTGTGCCATGGCCAAATGAATCCCTCCTTCAGAGAACTGAGCAAAATGAATCATAGTGGGGTTTTTTTTTTGCTTTAAAATAACACTTCAATTTATAAGTCACCAATTAAACAACCATATTTTTAAGTTCTATAGATAAGATAACCCTACACATTACCCTATTCTTTATCTCGTCTAGACAGATCTAGTCTATTCCCACGAAGTTAAGTTCTCAAAAGGGGTGTTAAGCAAAAAGCTAACCTAACAAACAGTTAGAAACTCACTGAGCTGTTTCTTCATGAGCTGTCTTGGGGACCTCCTGTGTTGCGGATTGGGTCCCCTGGAAGCAGACGGTGACATGTCGCTGGGGAAGGCATTTGTTATGAATTCACACTCGGGAAGAGGAGGAGGAGGAGCTGGAGGAGCTGAAGGTGCGGCAGCCCGGAGCCAGGCACGGGGCCGGGGGGACATGCCCCCAGAGCTGCCCCAGGTTGGAGTGGAATGACCAGGTCGCAGGCGCTCCCCCAGCCTTCGGGGATGGGGGTCGGCCTGGGAAAGACGTGCCTTTGGGCAGAGGGTCAGTCTGCAGCCAAAGCAGCCCTGGAGGAACGGCCTGTTACTGCGCTGCCCAGGCTGGGCTGCGGCACTGACATCACTGCCCGCCTGACCGTGAGCCCCCATAAAATGGCTCTTGTCGGGTCTCTGGGGGACAGTGGTTTTAAAAAGCTGACGACCACAGGGACCGTCTCCATCCTGGTCTTGGTTTCCTGATGAAGTGACACAGATCCTCATCCCTGTGGGGTCCGAGCCCGGTTAGTGAAATGCTCTTTGAAAGGAGGATTGTGGCCTGTGTCATGCTGGCCGCAGTGACCTGCCACCCCCGAGATTCCGCACCCCTATTTCCTCCTGCCGTGAAGGTCGCCGAGAGAGTGACTGCCTGCTGCACACTAAGACCCTGCAGCGCTCGGGCAGCGGCTGTGGGACTCCTTCCTGCATCCAGGCCATGTGGCCTTTGGGGACAGCACCTCTAGTCCTACAGAGCCACGGGCTGGAGGCATGAACCCGCCCTGTGGGTCACAGGGTGAGCGGGGACCTTACTGCTCTTGCCACTGGGATCCCTGCAACCTGGTCATTGGAGACACAAAGCCACGTCTAGACGTCACAGTCCAAAGACAGCATCCTGTCTGCACAGGCAGCCGGAGTACTCCCTAAGGCCCCCCGTGTTGCTTCCTTCTGAGCTCTGGCAGCTGGGGGCCGCCCCGTCTCTGTGTGACACAGGGTCCCTGTTCAGCCTGACCTCAGAGCATGCCTGACCTCAGATCTCTGCCTTCACCAGGTTTATCCCATGAGCTTCTTGCCGTGCGAAGCTCGGCACGCAGTGGTGCAGTTGCAGGCCTCTGCCCACCAGGGGGCGCCCTGTGTCCAGGATTGCTCCAGGGGACAGTCCCCCAGGACCTCCCGGAGAGTCACAGCAGGAGGAGGCCATGCCCTACTTTGCAGGAGCCTCCCATCAGCTCCCAGAGGTCTCTGTACACTGTGTCTGCAGCCAGGGAACCCGGCGTGAGCAGCGGTATTTCTAATCAGGGCGGCGGGCTCTCTAGCAGCCAGTGCAAACGGTCCGATTTGCACACAACTAGGGAAACACGGCCGCCCCCTTTACTCCCCCACATCTCTGTTGCCATCCCCCAAAAATTAATATGCCATGAGGGTGAGAGGGAAGTGCTTTTCCGGAGGTACATCCCGTGGGAGTGGTGAGGACATTGTAAAAACAGGAATCATGGTAGCAGCCTTTGCAGTCTCCATTTCCTGGGCAGCACTTTGCTCTCGGGTGGTTTGTAAAGGTCATAAAACCGTGTAAGAACCTGGAAAGAACAAGGTGTTTTCCCTGAGAAGAACACGCTAATTATGAACATGGACATGCACCTCTCGGGCGCTCGGGACCTCGCTGAAGCCCACCCACAGATTCTGGAAGGTTCTGCGGGCCCTGGAATTCATGACTCGGGGTGAGTAGAGCCTGCCCCAGGTCTGGAGTCAGGAGGCTGGGTGAGGAGCCTGGTTCTGTCCTGGGCTGTGCACGGCCTCCGGCACGGCAGGTGATGCCCCTTACAGCTGCATTGTGAGTCCCAAACTGGCTGTTCTTCCAGTTACACTGAGACTCTTGGTTTCACCTTCGACCTATCCCCGCGATTTCCTAAGGCGGATGCCCTCCTCCCCTCTCTTCTGGGCCTACTGACCAGGCCACTGACCTCCAAAGCAATTTCCACTCCTCAGCAAAACAGCGAAGCACTCACCTGTAGGAGTTTTTGTTCACCCTGAACTTGATGAATAGAACCCCAGCCAGGCGCGGTGGTGCACGCCTGTGACTCCAGAGGCTCGGGAAGCGGAGGCAGGAGGATCTCAAGTTCAAAGCCAGCCTCAGTGAGGCCCTGGACAACTTAGCATGCTCTGAATGAGGACATAAAAGGGCTGGGGATGTGGCTCAGTGGCTCAAACCCTGGTACCAAGACAATAAATAAGTAAAATCCTAACAATCATTCTCAATGTGTTTATACTGTAGGAAACATCGATCTCATCCCAATGCCCGTATGGTATCTAAATTAACCTGAGACTATCCGTAGTATCTCCACGTGCTTGCTTTGCCTTTGGAGGGCGTGTTCTTCACACAGTCACTCTGGAGTTCACGGATCCCTCTGCTACTGGGACGTGCACCTGCTTTGAATTGGGGAGTCATTTTATTCCCCTGCTGTATTAGTTCACTTTAGTTACTATCATGAAACACCTGAGGCAGGTGAAGTTTAAAAAGAAAACAGGTCTCTTTAGTTCAGTTTTGGAGGCTGGAAGTTCAAACACCATGGTGCAGGCTCTAGAGAGGACGCCCTTGGCAGCATGACCTCATGGTGGGTGTCGGGGAAGAGTGTGGGAGAAGGAGCTCACAGAGCCAAGTGGGAAGCCAGAGGGAGACTGGGGACTCACAGTCCCTTCTGAGGGCCTGGCGTCAATCGACGAGAGACCTTCCTATTAGGCTCACCTCTGGGAGGACCCAGCGCTCCCCCATCCTCACCCTGGGGACCAAGTTTCCCAACCGTGAAACTTTGGGAGAAAAGACAGCCATGCCCTCTGCCCTGGGGCAAGGTCCGTATGTGGGGTTATGATGTCTTCTGGGGTAGCACAGCTGTTCTCCCCAACTTTCAGGAGCTCCCTGAACTGCCACCCAGGACAGAGACATGGACATGAGGCCAGCCAGACCCTGTTTCCATTGCTGTGACAAAACACCTGAGGAGATGAACTTACAAGGAGAAAAGGTTAGTTCTGCTTCTTGGTTTCAGAGGTTTCTGTCCACGGTCACTTGGTCTCCAGGCTTTGTGCCTGGGACGAGGCAGAACATCATGGTGGGGGACACACGGTGGAGAGAGGAAGCACAGAGGGGGGGAAGGGGCTGGGGCCCAATACTCCCCATGGCCCGACTTCCTCCCACCAGGCCCCAACAGCCCCAGAGCAGGGGCCGTGCCTTCAACCCACAGCAGGGGCAGGACATTTCAGACCCGAACCACAACTACCCGAAAGAGCCAGCTGCTATGTCTCTGCAGGAGCCCCGTGGAGTGTGCATGGTGACTCTGTGTGGGTGGGGGACGGTGGTCCTCACGGGCCTGCCCCTCTGTCGACCGGCAGATCCTGACCCGGTCCTCACCGTGCGGCTGCCTGTCCTGCTTCCCCAGCACCGGGGAGAGGCCAGGGCTCCTCAGTGCCCCATGGCCCTGGAGGTGCTCAGCCAAGTGGGGCTCTGTGTCTCCGTAAGGACCCGCGATTGGCCTCCCAAGTCACAGGGACCAAAGCGACCAGCCTGCCCACACGGCACCTTCCAGGCGACGGAGGGCCGCTCCAGCCCAAGGCTTCTGAGCCCTGTGCCTGTGGAGCCCAGCCAACACGTCGTGTGGACAACGCGAAGCGCCGAGGAGCCGCGGGAGAGGACAGACCGACTGCAGTGGCCACTGGGCAACCTGAAGTCAAGCCACCCCGCGCTGCGTGCTGACCGAATCCAGTGTCCAGACCTTCAGACTCTGAGCTCCTACAGCCCACTGAAGCCCAGTGTCACCTCTGAAGCCTCTGGGGACCAACCAGCTGGTCATCCCCAGGTGACACCTGGGCATTAAATACTGTCCAGAAGCCACTCTGAGAAAGGAGAGCAGAACGTCAAGGCCAGCGTCCCAGAAACCTCCAGGGGCCTCTGCGAGGTGGGCCAACGCCCAGTAACAGCCCACAGAACAGCCCGAGCACACACCGGCTCTGCGTCCACACTCCTTCCCACAAAGGCGTCAGTCCCACTGGGTCAGTGCACAACCTGAGCACCCCACTGTAACCCACCATGTCTTTAAGGACACTACCTCCACAGACGGTCACACCCGGAGGTCCTGGGAATTGGGATGTCGACATACTAATTTTTTCGGAGGATATAATCCATCCCATATCAGTCTCCTGACTGAAACGGGGGTGTGTGTGAGTCTGTGTTCACGTATTTATTGCAAAAAATGGTACAGCCATCATACATGATGCGTGGTCAGTTCATTCTTTATTAAATAAAGCGGAAGAAAGGGACAAAGTCACCTCCCTGGGATCCTCAGAGCAGAAACCAGTGTCCAGATGTGTCCCTGTAAAGGGCGGCTTCTTCTCTTGCCTCCTGTAGCTCCCTGCAGTTTGGGGAAAGAGAGTCTCCTTTTAAACCAAGGATTTGTGAAGTGCCTACAGAAAACCAGGCCCACCTCCTGCTCCTCCCTCCTCCCTCTGCTCCTCCCTCCTCCCCTTCCCCGGCCTCCTCCCTCCTCCCCTTCCCCGGCCTCCTCCCTCCTCCCCTTCCCCGGCCTCCTCTCTCCTCCCCTGTCCTCCTCTTCCACCTGTTCCTCCTCCTTTAGATGAAGAAACCCTAAACTGCCTCCTGAATCGACTCCACTCTCTCTCCTCCTCCTCTTCCTTCTTTAAGCGGATTTTTTTTTACCTTTTTTCCAATGGTGGAGCACACGATCTACAGATTCATGACACAGAGACACCGGATGCCCCTGCAGGGGGGTGGAGTGGTGTGTGACCGCACCGTGGCCTCTCCTCGGGCCTCTCCTCGGGTCTCCGTGTCTCCCCACCAGGGGGCAGAGCTGAGGCGGAGCTGCAGGGCGGAGGGAGGGTCCAGCTGCAGCAGTGAGGAAAAGGCCCGCCCTCCCCCTCCCCCTCCCCCTCCCCCTCCCCCTCCTCTCCACTCTGGGAGGGGGTGAGACTCCAGGGGGCCGAGCCCGTCTTTGGAGAGACAAAGCCACCCTCAGGTCCTCTCCCAGTAAAACCCCAGGGGTCCGAGGAGCCAGCCTCCCCCAGGCGCTCACAAACGGCCTCCTTCTTCCTCCTCCATCCCAGGTCTGGCCATCCTCACCGGCATCTGCACAGAGATGACTCGGCCTCACCCAGGGAGAGGGCTCAGCTGTCCAAGGACCAGCCAGGGGCCCACAGGGTCGGACTCCCCAATACCCCCCAGTGCCAGACAGCACCCGGCCAGCAGGAGTGGGCCACCCGGAGAGAGGGGGACGGGGTGGAGGACGGGGGCGGGCGGGCGGCGGGTGCAGGGGAGCAGGCACACTGCAGCAAACACCAGAAACCAGGACCAGGACTGCAGTCACCCCACAGCGGGGGACCCGGAGGCCCACAGCCAGCCAGGACAGTGAGACCACAAAGTGCTCACCACAGGGCACAGACCCACAGGGGTGGTGGGGACAGGACATGAGGGCATAAGTCTATAACGGGGCCCACCACTGACCCCCAGGTGCTTCCTCGTTTAAAGAGCTGTCCATCCGCCTGCAGCCCTGCCGGCCAACAGGACGTGCTGCATTCCCCAGCACAACAGCCCCGGGGTCTGCAGGAGACACGGAGGGCCACAGTCAGAGGAGCAGAACCAGGTGATCCTGAAGGAGGGCCACAGTCAGAGGAGCAGAACCAGGTGATCCTGAAGGAGGGCCACAGTCAGAGGAGCAGAACCAGGTGATCCTGAAGGAGGGCCACAGTCAGAGGAGCAGAACCAGGTGATCCTGAAGGAGGGCCACAGTCAGAGGAGCAGAACCAGGTGATCCTGAAGGAGGGCCACAGTCAGAGGAGCAGAACCAGGTGATCCTGAAGGAGGGCCACAGTCAGAGGAGCAGAACCAGGTGATCCTGAAGGAGGGCCACAGTCAGAGGAGCAGAACCAGGTGATCCTGAAGGAGGGCCACAGTCAGAGGAGCAGAACCAGGTGATCCTGAAGGAGGGCCACAGTCAGAGGAGCAGAACCAGGTGATCCTGAAGGAGGGCCACAGTCAGAGGAGCAGAACCAGGTGATCCTGAAGGAGGGCCACAGTCAGAGGAGCAGAACCAGGTGATCCTGAAGGAGGGCCACAGTCAGAGGAGCAGAACCAGGTGATCCTGAAGGAGGGCCACAGTCAGAGGAGCAGAACCAGGTGATCCTGAAGGAGGGCCACAGCGGAGCCCTGGGGGCTCTGAAGGCAGCGCTGGCCGCTGGGCCGCTGACTTTTAAAACAGACTCTTCTTTCTCCTCCCCTCCCCCTGCTCCTCCTAACCACACCCTCCCCAGGACGGTCATCAGACTGTGGGGATGGCACCAGGTGACCTCAGGATGACTGTCACCCACATCCACAAGGGCACCCCCAACAGAGAACCTGGGGTGCGCTGCCTCCAGTCACCTCTTCAAAAGCCCCCTCCCTCCGGGCTCCTGGTGACAGAATCAGGGAGTCCTCTGGGACACGAGTCCCCTGGGTCTCTCCTGGGCCAGCAAAGCCATCCACTTTCTTCTTCTCAGAACTGCGTCCTTGCTATTGGATTGGCACTGGGGACAACGACTTGAGCTTTTGGCAACAGAGGGACTTTTGTGACCCTGGCAAAGACCAGATCCCAGAACTCAGGAAGGCAAGGGTGATTCCTTCTGACCATCAACTCTGTGACAACAGGTTCCAGTGAGAATCAGTCAGTACGGGCCAAGGTGACCTAGAGTGGCCACGGCAGTGGGCACTAGAAAGCGTGACGTCACCCTGCTGTGTCAAGGGTGGTCCTGGGCAGGACTCTCTGGAAACTTGTCTGAGATCCCCCAGTAGAACTGGAGTGTAGAGAGCCCCCTCCCCAGCCCTATTCTGGATTTTATTGAGAGACGGGGTCTCCCTCAGCTGCTCAGGGCCTCGCTTTGGCTGAGGCTGGCTTTGAACTCTCGATCCTCCTGCCTCAGCCTCAGAGCCCAGCAACTGGAATTACAGGCGCCCGGCTCACCATGACCAAATCGGATGAAGGAATCTCAGAGGAAAGAGAGAAATAAGCCCACACACAGACAGGATTGTTATACGTCCCCCGCCCCGACCCCGCCATGAAAAGAAATAACATGGAAAACAGTTCGACTTAATTTATAAACACTGTATCTCCCCAAATTGCTGAAATCTAAATATTTTAAGTCACAGTAAATGTCTTGGTAGAATCTCTTGGGGAAAAAAAAAATGTGGATTCTCCTATATCTGAGCTCCACGACAAACAAGGTTAAAGTTTAAGAAAACATCACTTTTTTTTTTCTTATTAAATAGTCAAGCATTGGGGGCTGGGGATATAGCTCCGTTGACAGAGGGCTTGCCTCGCTGGCACAAGGCCTTGGGTTCCATCCCCAGCACCACTAAATAAATAAATAAACATACATATTAAAAAGCCAGCCAGCCAGCAAGCAAGTGCGACATGGTGAATCTTCTGAGGGAATATGGATGATATTTGAAGCAAGTCCTGGGACATAAACACCGCCCTGTATGGAATGTCCTGTGTGGAGCACAAGGACTGGCCCTGTCTACCCGGGGGTCAGCGCTTGGTCTCTGCAGAAAGGAGTCCACCCAGGATGGCGCCCAAGACATGTTCTGGTTCCAGGGTCTGAGAAATTCTTTCCTGGATTCCAGGAAACATGGCATGGAGAGACCCGTTCCAGCCTCGGAGAGACGGGTCCTGTGTCCCTGTGGGGAGAAAACGCTGCTGCGGCCCTCAGTGCGCCCAGATCTGCGTCTCATTTCAGGAGAAATGGGCCCTTCCTGCAGCCTGCCTGGAGGACTCCACCTTTCCACTTCTTAATACCTCCAGTCGCTTGCATTTTGGTGGGGGGTATGCAAAACCAGGTAGAAGGGAGCACTGAGAAGCGCATTTCCAATTCTTTTATTTCCGTAAATGTTACGTTTCAACAACTAGAAATATCTCATCGATGTGCCGATTCAGGAGCTTCCCTGAAAATCCCTCTCTGATCCCTGCTCCTCCTCGCTGCGCGGCAGAGCTGACGCCACGGGGCCTCGGAGGCTGCCCGGTGCTGACTGGGTCCTGCGGAGGCACAGATGATGTGATTCCTTCTGTTAGCTCAGGCCTCCCCGGCCGGGCTGTCACCAGCCAAACCCCCAACTCCTGTGCCCTTAGGACGAGCCCCTCCAGCAGAATCCGATGTTCCCAACATAAGCAGCATTCTTCAGCCGGCAGCTCCAGAGACGGTGGGCACCATCTTTACTCTCCTCACCCCTTTGGGAAACCAATTAGATCCCTTTGAACACTGCCCTGCTCCTTCCAATCTCTGTCAGGTGCCAGGAGAGAGAGAGAGTTCAGTGTCACTGTGCCTTGGAAAAACCGTCACAGAATTCTGGATCCAGAAACGTCACAGTTCAGGGAGAGCACGGAATCCCACGACAGCCTCTTTATTGTAAAGACATCCTGGACTGACGGGTCAAAGTGCCAACTGATAAGGAAATACCAACATGGGCACGTTCCACCAGCGCATGACACTCGGACTTTATCGTGTGTACTCTTAGGTCATGCTCTGTACTTGGCTGACACTATTTACACGTCTACGACTTCTTCAATGTGAACTCAAGAGTATCCCCGACATTCCAAGCAAGACCCCTACTGTCCGTAGTGAGAGGAAGACCAAAGCTCTGGCGGGGCCACTAAACCTGGATTCCAGCACTCATCCATGACCTGAGGGACCAGAGAGGCTCAATGCTGGTCTCCATACTGATTCTCCATGCTCTCTGGCCGCTCCTACGGCAGTCCTTAAACTCTATTTAAATCAGAGACTAGTTATTAGATGATGACGGAGCGCTAGTGTGGGCAGTAATTCATCCTGCAATTAATGAAACGGCACGTTCTTGTAACGAGAAGGCTATTACTGTCCTGCAGAGCTTAGCCAAGGGCACAGGGAAAACGGAGCATCAGACATTCGTCTTTGGATCTTTTGAGAACAGTCTATTACGCTTCTCTAATTGTATTCTCCTTTCTTTATTCACAAGCAAGGGTGCTGTTGTGTGTTGATGAATTTCTCACGTCTAACAAGTTACTCCTGTGTTGGTAAGGGGAGAGGAGAACCAGGAGGGAGTGGGTTCCATCTGGTGTGTTTCCCGTGTGCCTAACGCGCGTTCTCTTACGTCAGCCCACACTTGCGGCTTAACACCTAAGAGTCACAAGAGATAAAATTCTGCAGAATTAAACGAGATTCCGGAGGGAAACTTGCTCTCTTTCAAAACTGGCAGCTCAGCTCTGTTCCCACAGTGGACTCCAGTTGCGACTTGGAGGGTTTTCTGGCTGATTGACACATTCAGGGATGAGCCAAGGACAAATCTGAAAGCAAACCAGGAGTGGGCCCTGGCCAGTGCCTTCCTGGAAGGCCACATGGCAGCCGCGGGCTTCATTCCAACACGTGGGTTTACGGCAACGTGCTGCCAGAGCCAGAGTCCAACAGAGGTCTCTGGCGCTGAACGGGAACCCGCGGGAACCGTTTCCAGGACACGGAAATCCTCCGATGGCCCAGCAGGCCTCACAACACTTTATACTGTGATTCAGCAAAAAAGGCTTTGTTTTTAACGGGATGGGCGTGAACGCTGGTGCGCAGGTCAGTGCGAATCGCGGGACTCCTAAATCTCCCACCGTGTCTCTGAGCGTGTACCACCGTGGGACGACATCCTGCGCCCTGTCACGCTGGCCGTCCGTCCTGTTTACAGGTCGGCTCCCGTGTGTAGAAGATACGGCTCTGCTCCAGTTTCTTATCTGTAGGACAATCTGTTTTCATTCCTATCATAAAGACCCCATAAGCTCCAGATCATGACGAGCAGCCCATTGTCACACACCTGAGCTCATTTCAAGGGTTTACCCTCCTCTGGGTCAGAACCCTCTGAAACCACTGAATGGATCAGGAGGGACACGTTCTGCCGGGCCACATTCCTGCCGTGACCTTTCTGGTGGAAGACTCCTGTCCATTACAGGACTGGCGTCTCCCGTGGCCCAGGGTTGACTCGGCAGCCGCGGAGTCTCTGCACAGCACATCGTCTGAGGTTTGTGGCAGGACACACTCTCCCGGCCTCAATCCTGCGGGCCTTCAGAAAGGATGCACCACAGAAGGCAGGAGGAAGGGCTGAGTGGGGTGCAGAGGCCAAGAGCAGCCTCCTCCTGCCTCCTGCCTCCTGCCTTCCTCCCTCCTCCCTCCTCCTCTCCTGAACTGAAGCAGACAACAGGGCCATGTGCCGTGATCACCCTCCTCTCCCCCTAGGTCTCCGCAGCCATTCGTTCTGCAGGAGGATGACCTTCCTCATCAGTATGCACCGAGTCAGGACCTCGATTCCAGAGGCTTTCAGAACAAGGACCGAACTTCACACCCTGGACAGTGCCTGAGACGTGACCTCAAAGGCCAAGGCACCCGCTTCAGGGACTGGGCCCTGCAGGCCACACACAGGTGTCTGTATTGCAACCACTGACACCCGCCGATGTCCCCTGCCCTGTCCCCAAGGCTGCCAAAGTCCCTGTCAGCTGATGCACATGAAGGCAGGTAGCCGGGGAGGGCCAGGCACTCCCTGACTCTGGGAAGTCACTGTCTGCTGTCATTTTAGCCCCTCAGAACTGCTGTCGCATCTTCTCCACATTCCACTCACCGCAGGAACTTTCCAGTGTCGCTACCATCTATCTTCCTAAAATGGAATTCTTCCCTCAATATCATTTCATGAATTTCAAAAGAGAGAGAGCAAATACTCAAGGATTCCTCGGGAAAAGAGCTCGGAAAGTTCAGATAAGACCAGCAAATTGAACACGGAGGTGTCTGCAAAGTCTTGTTATTCAAGGACAAATCTGATCACTGATAAAAAGAGTTCTCCTCTCCACTACCCATTAAACCTAGGAAAGCCTTCAACATGATTGTCCTGCCACCAAATGGCACATTACAGGAAAAGGAATGACATTTAGCCTTACTATTTGAGGCATCTGAATTACTATTCAAGGAGTACTTAATTCCTTAGGAATAAAGTTTTAAAAGAAAAATGTATATACCCTGCTACTTAATGCAAGGACGACAGACTTTTATGGCGTCGGTAAATCTGCCTCGAGCCCTGCGGCTGCCTGCATCCGTCCACACGCGCTGGCCCTCTGAGGAGCATCTGCAGCCCCCACAGGAGGGGGCCTGGGGGCACCAGCTCTGCACAGGTGACTTAGCCCCAGGTCCTACGTGCACACAAGCCTGCAGACCAAGATCGCAAGCCCGACTTCAAAACCTTGTACCCTTTCGCGTGCATCATGGAACTGATCTGCAAAGACCTGTCCTGCAGTGAACACGTGAGACCCGACTCTGTCATCGTACATACTGCTGTGCCGTTTTTAAGCCCATGGAATGTTTGTCAGTAGGATAAACAATGATGGCCAGCCCCCCTGTATTTCCAGGGGGGAATATGTGCTGATGGGTTGATTCTATGCTGCATTTTGTGTGCAATCTACTGTGTAACCAGAGGCCGATTCTGGCCTCCTTACCATCGACCAGGACGTCAGGAATTGGGGCTGATGCTGCCTGTTGGCCCAACGACAGACCAGACAGCAGGCAAGGGCGGGCTGAGTGCATGCACGGTCAGGCCAGGGCCGCGGGCACCGGGGACGTCCACACAGGCCAGGCAGCCTGCTGCTGCAGGACCGGCCACCCCCGGCACTGCCCGTGGGAGGAGCTGCTCAGCTGTACCCACAGTGGAGGACACGGCAGGCCTCATTAACAGTCTCCTCGGGAATCCTTTCTCAAATATGTGAACCAGGGCCTTGGGGCCAGCGACAGAGACGGAGGAGCTTCTTGTGAATTCCACCCTGGACTCGTGCTGGGTGTTGGGGACGATCACCTGTCATCGTGTAGCAGAATGTACACTCAGTGAGTCCCTGCGCTCCAAGCTGGAGATGACTGAGGTCCCTGCCCACCGCCCAGGAGCCCCAGCAGGAATGGACAGGAGCCCGGGGAGATGCCGACTCGGTTAGCGGGGCCGTATCTGGCCAGTGCGCCCCAATCTCTGATCCTGGGGATCAGGGAGAAGCGTCTGTGGACAAGGGGGACCTAGGGTGTGAGCACCCCTTCTTGAGGCCATTTCCAAAATGCGAGGCGGGTCCTGAGCTGTGGCCAGGCCTCCTCCCATCCCCCCTCCTTTCTCCTCAGTGACAGACACCCAGGTCCTCAAGTGTCCTCAGCCACACCCTGGGCTGCCCCCAGCTGCGGTCACTAAATGAGAGGCTCTCTCAGTGCCTTTCTCCCCCCACCGCTGTCCTCAAAAGCCACAGCCTGTCCACTCCGGGGACTCCCGCGTGGTTCCTGACCCTTCCTTTCCCCCTCTGCCGCTCCAGGCCAGGTGCTAGGAACAGTCCTGGCCCAAGACACCCGCTCTCTGGCCAAGAGCTTGTGTCTCACACACAGACCCCGTCGCACCTCGACAGACCATAGACTGACCTTCCCACCATTGCCCTCCTCCTGGTCACCTTCCTCCCCCAGGGACCGCCTCCCCGCTGCTCCCAAGCACAGTCCCGACACTCGGCCTGCTGTTCTGCTGGCCCCACGGGGGTCCCCTTCCATCCTGGCCCAGACACCAGGGAGCTCTGCCTCCCTGGGACCCAACCCCACTGCTGGGACTGCCGCGCCCACACGCCCTCCAACACAACTGCCACCCGTCCCCAACCAACGGAAGCTCAGCATCAGCCTGGTCATTACTGGAGTGTCCCTATCCATGGCCTCAAACTTGGTGGCATGTCCCTAAATGTCAATGGCAACTTGTATCCACTGGGGTCCACACAAGGCCCTGGTTACACAAGTGCCTCCACTCTCAGTCTACAGCCTGCCCCGTCCTATCACGAGCCCCGGAGGCAAAGAGAAGTCTGCCCTCCAGTCCCCCCTCACCCCTGCACAGATCCCAGTGTCTACTAAACCAGGTAAGCTGCAGCCTAACCACCCTAGATACACACCTGTGATACGCAAGTGTGCAGAGGCCTGTGTGTCTGTATGCCTAACCACGCACCACCACCCTAGATACACACCTGTGATACGCAAGTGTGCAGAGGCCTGTGTGTCTGTGGGTCTGTATGCCTAACCACGCACCACCACCCTAGATACATACCTGTGATACGCAAGTGTGCAGAGGCCTGTGTGTCTGTGGGTCTGTATGCCTAACCACGCACCACCACCCTAGATACACACCTGTGATACGCAAGTGTGCAGAGGCCTGTGTGTCTGTATGCCTAACCACGCACCACCACCCTAGATACACACCTGTGATACGCAAGTGTGCAGAGGCCTGTGTGTCTGTGGGTCTGTATGCCTAACCACGCACCACCACCCTAGATACATACCTGTGATACGCAAGTGTGGAGAAGCCTGTGTGTCTGTGGGTCTGTATGCCTAACCACGCACCACCACCCTAGATACATACCTGTGATACGCAAGTGTGCAGAGGCCTGTGTGTCTGTGGGTCTGTATGCCTAACCACGCACCACCACCCTAGATACATACCTGTGATACGCAAGTGTGCAGAGGCCTGTGTGTCTGTGGGTCTGTATGCCTAGCCACGCCCCACCACCCTAGATACACACCTGTGATACGCAAGTGTGCAGAGGCCTGTGTGTCTGTGGGTCTGTATGCCTAACCACGCACCACCACCCTAGATACACACCTGTGATACGCAAGTGTGGAGAGGCACGTGTGTCTGTGGGTCTGTATGCCTAACCACGCACCACCACCCTAGATACACACCTGTGATACACAAGTGTGGAGAGGCACGTGTGTCTGTGGGTCTGTATGCCTAACCACGCACCACCACCCTAGATACATACCTGTGATACGCAAGTGTGCAGAGGCCTGTGTGTCTGTGGGTCTGTATGCCTAACCACGCACCACCACCCTAGATACACACCTGTGATACGCAAGTGTGCAGAGGCCTGTGTGTCTGTGGGTCTGTATGCCTAGCCACGCACCACCACCCTAGATACACACCTGTGATACGCAAGTGTGCAGAGGCCTGTGTGTCTGTGGGTCTGTATGCCTAACCACGCACCACCACCCTAGATACACACCTGTGATACGCAAGTGTGCAGAGGCCTGTGTGTCTGTGGGTCTGTATGCCTAGCCACGCACCACCACCCTAGATACATACCTGTGATACGCAAGTGTGCAGAGGCCTGTGTGTCTGTGGGTCTGTATGCCTAACCACGCACCACCACCCTAGATACACACCTGTGATACGCAAGTGTGCAGAGGCCTGTGTGTCTGTGGGTCTGTATGCCTAACCACGCACCACCACCCTAGATACATACCTGTGATACGCAAGTGTGCAGAGGCCTGTGTGTCTGTGGGTCTGTATGCCTAGCCACGCACCACCACCCTAGATACACACCTGTGATACGCAAGTGTGGAGAAGCCTGTGTGTCTGTGGGTCTGTATGCCTAACCACGCACCACCACCCTAGATCTATACCTGTGATACGCAAGTGTGCAGAGGCCTGTGTGTCTGTGGGTCTGTATGCCTAACCACGCACCACCACCCTAGATACACACCTGTGATACGCAAGTGTGGAGAAGCCTGTGTGTCTGTGGGTCTGTATGCCTAGCCACGCACCACCACCCTAGATACACACCTGTGATACGCAAGTGTGCAGAGGCCTGTGTGTCTGTATGCCTAGCCACGCACCACCACCCTAGATACATACCTGTGATACGCAAGTGTGCACAGGCCTGTGTGTCTGTGGGTCTGTATGCCTAACCACGCACCACCACCCTAGATCTATACCTGTGATACGCAAGTGTGGAGAGGCCTGTGTGTCTGTGGGTCTGTATGCCTAACCACGCACCACCACCCTAGATACATACCTGTGATACGCAAGTGTGGAGAAGCCTGTGTGTCTGTGGGTCTGTATGCCTAACCACGCACCACCACCCTAGATACACACCTGTGATACGCAAGTGTGCAGAGGCCTGTGTGTCTGTGGGTCTGTATGCCTAACCACGCACCACCACCCTAGATCTATACCTGTGATACGCAAGTGTGCAGAGGCCTGTGTGTCTGTGGGTCTGTATGCCTAACCACGCACCACCACCCTAGATACACACCTGTGATACGCAAGTGTGCAGAGGCCTGTATGTCTGTGGGTCTGTATGCCTAACCACGCACCACCACCCTAGATACATACCTGTGATACGCAAGTGTGCAGAGGCCTGTGTGTCTGTGGGTCTGTATGCCTAACCACGCACCACCATCCTAGATCTATACCTGTGATACGCAAGTGTGCAGAGGCCTGTGTGTCTGTGGGTCTGTATGCCTAACCACGCACCACCACCCTAGATCTATACCTGTGATACGCAAGTGTGCAGAGGCCTGTGTGTCTGTGGGTCTGTATGCCTAACCACGCACCACCACCCTAGATACATACCTGTGATACGCAGATGTGCAGAGGCCTGTGTGTCTGTGGGTCTGTATGCCTAGCCACGCACCACCACCCTAGATACACACCTGTGATACGCAAGTGTGGAGAAGCCTGTGTGTCTGTGGGTCTGTATGCCTAACCACGCACCACCAACCTAGATACACACCTGTGATACGCAAGTGTGCAGAGGCCTGTGTGTCTGTGGGTCTGTATGCCTAACCACGCACCACCACCCTAGATACACACCTGTGATACGCAAGTGTGCAGAGGCCTGTGTGTCTGTGGGTCTGTATGCCTAACCACGCACCACCACCCTAGATACACACCTGTGATACGCAAGTGTGCAGAGGCCTGTGTGTCTGTGGGTCTGTATGCCTAACCACGCACCACCACCCTAGATACACACCTGTGATACGCAAGTGTGGAGAAGCCTGTGTGTCTGTGGGTCTGTATGCCTAGCCACGCACCACCACCCTAGATACACACCTGTGATACGCAAGTGTGGAGAGGCCTGTGTGTCTGTGGGTCTGTATGCCTAACCACGCACCACCACCCTAGATACATACCTGTGATATGCAAGTGTGCAGAGGCCTGTGTGTCTGTGGGTCTGTATGCCTAGCCACGCACCACCACACTAGATACATACCTGTGATACGCAAGTGTGGAGAAGCCTGTGTGTCTGTGGGTCTGTATGCCTAACCACGCACCACCACCCTAGATACACACCTGTGATACGCAAGTGTGGAGAAGCCTGTGTGTCTGTGGGTCTGTATGCCTAGCCACGCACCACCACCCTAGATACATACCTGTGATATGCAAGTGTGGAGAGGCCTGTGTGTCTGTGGGTCTGTATGCCTAACCACGCACCACCACCCTAGATACACACCTGTGATACGCAAGTGTGCAGAGGCCTGTGTGTCTGTGGGTCTGTATGCCTAACCACGCACCACCACCCTAGATACACACCTGTGATACGCAAGTGTGGAGAAGCCTGTGTGTCTGTGGGTCTGTATGCCTAGCCACGCACCACCACCCTAGATACATACCTGTGATATGCAAGTGTGCAGAGGCCTGTGTGTCTGTGGGTCTGTATGCCTAGCCACGCACCACCACCCTAGATACATACCTGTGATACGCAAGTGTGCAGAGGCCTGTGTGTCTGTGGGTCTGTATGCCTAGCCACGCACCACCACCCTAGATACACACCTGTGATACGCAAGTGTGCAGAGGCCTGTGTGTCTGTATGCCTAGCCACGCACCACCACCCTAGATACATACCTGTGATACGCAAGTGTGCACAGGCCTGTGAGTCTGTGGGTCTGTATGCCTAGCCACGCACCACCACCCTAGATCTATACCTGTGATACGCAAGTGTGCAGAGGCCTGTGTGTCTGTGGGTCTGTATGCCTAGCCACGCACCACCACCCTAGATACATACCTGTGATACGCAAGTGTGGAGAAGCCTGTGTGTCTGTGGGTCTGTATGCCTAGCCACGCACCACCACCCTAGATACATACCTGTGATACGCAAGTGTGGAGAAGCCTGCGTGTCTGTGGGTCTGTATGCCTAACCACGCACCACCACCCTAGATACATACCTGTGATACGCAAGTGTGCAGAGGCCTGTGTGTCTGTGGGTCTGTATGCCTAGCCACGCACCACCACCCTAGATACATACCTGTGATACGCAAGTGTGCAGAGGCCTGTGTGTCTGTGGGTCTGTATGCCTAACCACGCACCACCACCCTAGATACACACCTGTGATACGCAAGTGTGCAGAGGCCTGTGTGTCTGTGGGTCTGTATGCCTAACCACGCACCACCACCCTAGATACATACCTGTGATACGCAAGTGTGCAGAGGCCTGTGTGTCTGTGGGTCTGTATGCCTAGCCACGCACCACCACCCTAGATACATACCTGTGATACGCAAGTGTGCAGAGGCCTGTGTGTCTGTGGGTCTGTATGCCTAACCACGCACCACCACCCTAGATACACACCTGTGATACGCAAGTGTGCAGAGGCCTGTGTGTCTGTGGGTCTGTATGCCTTACCACGCACCACCACCCTAGATACACACCTGTGATACGCAAGTGTGCAGAGGCCTGTGTGTCTGTGGGTCTGTATGCCTAACCACGCACCACCACCCTAGATCTATACCTGTGATACGCAAGTGTGGAGAGGCCTGTGTGTCTGTGGGTCTGTATGCCTAACCACGCACCACCACCCTAGATACATACCTGTGATATGCAAGTGTGCACAGGCCTGTGTGTCTGTGGGTCTGTATGCCTAACCACGCACCACCACCCTAGATACATACCTGTGATACGCAAGTGTGGAGAGGCCTGTGTGTCTGTGGGTCTGTATGCCTAACCACGCACCACCACCCTAGATACATACCTGTGATACGCAAGTGTGCAGAGGCCTGTGTGTCTGTGGGTCTGTATGCCTAGCCACGCACCACCACCCTAGATACATACCTGTGATACGCAAGTGTGCAGAGGCCTGTGTGTCTGTGGGTCTGTATGCCTAACCACGCACCACCACCCTAGATACATACCTGTGATACGCAAGTGTGCAGAGGCCTGTGTGTCTGTGGGTCTGTATGCCTTACCACGCACCACCACCCTAGATACATACCTGTGATACGCAAGTGTGGAGAGGCACGTGTGTCTGTGGGTCTGTATGCCTAACCACGCACCACCACCCTAGATACACACCTGTGATACGCAAGTGTGTAGAGGCCTGTGTGTCTGTGGGTCTGTATGCCTAGCCACGCCCCACCACCCTAGATACACACCTGTGATACGCAAGTGTGCAGAGGCCTGTGTGTCTGTGGGTCTGTATGCCTAACCACGCACCACCACCCTAGATCTATACCTGTGATACGCAAGTGTGCAGAGGCCTGTGTGTGTGTGGGTCTGTATGCCTAACCACGCACCACCACCCTAGATCTATACCTGTGATACGCAAGTGTGGAGAGGTACGTGTGTCTGTGGGTCTGTATGCCTAACCACGCACCACCACCCTAGATCTATACCTGTGATACGCAAGTGTGCAGAGGCCTGTGTGTCTGTGGGTCTGTATGCCTAACCACGCACCACCACCCTAGATACACACCTGTGATACGCAAGTGTGCAGAGGCCTGTGTGTCTGTGGGTCTGTATGCCTAACCACGCACCACCACCCTAGATACACACCTGTGATACGCAAGTGTGCAGAGGCCTGTGTGTCTGTGGGTCTGTATGCCTAACCACGCACCACCACCCTAGATACACACCTGTGATACGCAAGTGTGCAGAGGCCTGTGTGTCTGTGGGTCTGTATGCCTAGCCACGCACCACCACCCTAGATACATACCTGTGATATGCAAGTGTGCAGAGGCCTGTGTGTCTGTGGGTCTGTATGCCTAGCCACGCACCACCACCCTAGATACATACCTGTGATACGCAAGTGTGCAGAGGCCTGTGTGTCTGTGGGTCTGTATGCCTAACCACGCACCACCACCCTAGATACATACCTGTGATACGCAAGTGTGCAGAGGCCTGTGTGTCTGTGGGTCTGTATGCCTAACCACGCACCACCACGCTAGATACACACCTGTGATACGCAAGTGTGCAGAGGCCTGTGTGTCTGTGGGTCTGTATGGCTAACCACGCACCACCACCCTAGATACACACCTGTGATACGCAAGTGTGCAGAGGCCTGTGTGTCTGTGGGTCTGTATGCCTAACCACGCACCACCACCCTAGATCTATACCTGTGATACGCAAGTGTGGAGAGGCCTGTGTGTCTGTGGGTCTGTATGCCTAGCCACGCACCACCACCCTAGATCTATACCTGTGATACGCAAGTGTGCAGAGGCCTGTGTGTCTGTGGGTCTGTATGCCTAACCACGCACCACCACCCTAGATACATACCTGTGATACGCAAGTGTGCAGAGGCACGTGTGTCTGTGGGTCTGTATGCCTAGCCACGCCCCACCACCCTAGATACACACCTGTGATACGCAAGTGTGCAGAGGCACGTGTGTCTGTGGGTCTGTATGCACAAGCATGCGTGTCTGTACGTATAAATACATGTACACACAGGTAGGCATGCATGCTTGTGAATGAATGCACATGTATATAGATGTGTCCAGGTGTGCACATGTGCATGTGTTCACTTGTATGCACACACATGTGAATGTGTGTAAATATGTGCATGCGTGTACACGTGTCTGTGTATGAACATATGTCTGTATACATAAGAATACACAGAGGTATGTCCGTGCATATGTGTAGACGTGGGCATTTGCATATACCTACGTGTATATGGATATGCATGTGAGTATGACTATATGTGCGAGAACATGTATGTGCACATTTACACGCACGTGCTTTGTGTCTGTGTATATTTCCCACCTTCTGGCTGGGAATCAAATGGTTTCTCAAAGTTGTGCCCTTTATCAACTGCCCTTAGGTCAGGATTAGATGAGCAAAGTTAGCAGTCAGAGAAGAACGTGTCACCCGTGAACGGGTAAAACCCAGAACCACAGCTCTCTGCAGCTAAGGAGCTCAACAGCAGTATTTAAGCACTCCCCTTTCCACGTGTTTTCTGCTAAATGACAGGCTTTGTTTTCTAACTGAACATCTTCAAAAGTTTACAGGTTTTATTTGCAAAACAAATGTTAAGAAAGACCTACATATAGGAAACTCTTAAGAGACAGTATGTTTTATCAGACAGACGAGACGGAGTCTTTATAAGAGAAAAACGAGAATGAACTAGGTCACTCATAACTGCTTTGTTGTTTTGTTGTTGTTTTTTAAGTTTGGGGAGTGCTCAAGAAAACAAGTGAAAACCGAGGATGGGACGTCCACCAACCTGATCAGGGTGGATGGACACTCCCCAGAATTCCCAGGTGGACGCACGCCCCAAGATGCAGCAAGCCGACCTGGAAACGTCATCTCATGATTGCTCAGTGCGACTCGCACCGTGGTTTATGGAGTGTCATGGAAACACAACGAGGTGCTTGTGAAAGTATCATGGGACACGCCTGTGTCAGGGGAGTCAGGCAAAAGGGGAAAAAGCAGAAAAACATCTGCAGGAAACAAAGCTAGAAACATGGCCGGGCAGCGTTCAGAGGGGCACGAGTGAGAGCCACTAGGAAGCAGCAGCGGGTGCAGTAACAAACAGGCCCCGCGGAAACAGCGCTCGGTATCAAGAATCACCACCTTGATCTGTTACCTTGAAGGAAATGAAAGAGAGGTGCTTTCCTGAAGATGGAGGAATACTGCAGGGTCTTCTCAGTGCAAAATAAAACAAAGGCATCAGAGGGAAAGAGGCGAATCAGAGGCCACGGCCAGGAGCCCTTGCCCTGCAGGGTGCTGCTGCGGCTGCTGCTGCCTAGGTGGTCACATGAGCTGCCGGGACAAACCAGCCGCCAAGGGTCCCAGCCCCGTGTGGAGGACAGCAGGTGGCACCCCGCTGCAAGTTACATGAGCAGATTTCCTGGAGGTCTGCACCCACCCACGGAGACTGAGCTGTTTGGGTTTTCTTCCACCAGGAGCCCAAGTACTCTCTCTGAGGAGCTCTCCTGGGGAAGCTCAGCAAGGCAAGAGCTGAAGCCTCTGCACAGGCTCGGGGGCTTCTTGGGGCACAGGAGGGAACCCGTCCCACGGCTGGCTGGCGCTGCAGTCCCTGTGGAAGGAAGCTGGCCGTGCAGAGCCTCCAAAGGGTCACTCTGCAGAGCTGAGGACCAGGTCGGGGCCGAGCACTGCCCCTCAGTGTCCTTCCCCTCTCACTTTGTTTTTAGGATGGACACACACACACACACACACACACACACACACACACACACAGAAGTTCCTAAAGTTGTCTCCTGTTGGAAGCACCTTAATGAGCTGTGAAAGATAGATCACATACGCAGGTGAACACAGGCTGTTAGAATCGTGCACTGTACAAAATGACGGGAAGTGGGAGGAGGAGGGAAGAGGAGGAGGGAGGAGGAGGAGGAGGGGGAGGAGGAGGAAGAGGGAGGAGGGGGGAGGAGGGGGAAGGAGGAGGGGGGAGGAGGAGGAGGAGGGGGAGGAGGGGGAAGGAGGATGAGGAGGGAGGAGGAGGAGGAGGAGGATGAAGAGGGAGGAGGAGGAGGGGGGGAGGAGGGAGGAGGGAGGAGGAGGAGGGAGGAGGGAGGAGGAGGAGGAGGAGGGAGGAGGAGGGAGGAGGGAGGAGGATGGGGGAGGAGGAAGAGAGGGGGAGGAGGAGGAGGAGGGAGAGAGGAGGAGGAGGTGGAAGATGAGGAGGGAGGGGGAGGAGGAGGATGAGGGAGAGAGGAGGATGAGGAGGTGAGAGAAAGAGGAGGTGGAAGATGAGGAGGGAGGGGGAGGAGGAGGAGGAGGAGGAGAACCAGCAGGAACAGGAGGAGGAGCTAAAGAAGGGGGAAGAGGGAGAAAGGAGGAGGGAAAGTAAGGGGAGCAGGAACAGGAGGAGGAGAAAGAAAGAGGAGATGACAGGGAGGAGGGGGTGGAAAGAGGAAGAGTAGATGAAAATGAAAAAGAAGGTCAGAGTGACAATAATCAGATATATATACACACACACACACATATATATTAAAGTGTCCATGCATACACACATACACGTGGGTGTGCGTGTGTGGGTGTGTGTGTAAAGTGCAGTGAAATACGTTTAGGTGCCCAATAATGTCACGCCTTTATGGTTTGTTGGATTGGTACCCGGGACTGAACCCAGGGGTGCTGGACACTGAGCCCCATCCCCATCCCTTTGTTATTTAGAGCTTAGGGCCTCGCTGGGTTGCTTAGGGCCTCACTAAGGTGCTGAGGCTGGCTTTGATCTTGAGATCCTCCGGCCTCAGCCTCCCGAGCCTCAGGGATGACAGGTGTGTGCCACCGCGCCTGGCCCCTTTATGATTCTTTTCGACCTTATATTCCTAAAGTGTCTTCCAGTGATCTCGTAAAATGGTGAAATGAGACGTCACGTTTCACAGATGAAGGAACTGTACTCTAGGGGACATGACTGTGTCACAGCTCTGACTGAAGACAACGCCAAGAGGCCAACTTCAGCTGCCAAAAGCCAGCCTTGCGTTTCCACTGAACCCCTGCACTCCCCAACCGCCCAGGCCAGATCCCGCGCAGCGCTGCACCATGATAGCCCTTGCTGCTCACAGGACGTCCCCCTCCTGGTGAGCGGCGACCGGACACGGCCTAAGGAACGTTACTTGCCCTCTGTTACACTTGGGTGGTGAAAGCCACGGACTCATTTACCAGACATCGAAAGCTCCTGAAACAGGAAGGCTTTTGTAGAAACAAGGATCCAACACTTGAAATAAAACATGATCCATGCAGACGCCTGTGCTTATTGCTCCTGAAGGAGCGTCACCACTTTTCCATCCAAGTGAGCCGAGGGCTGACTACATACGTGGCCACGTCCCCAGTCTGTGGGCTACTGGGAGTGATTCCAGGGACTGCTTCCTGCCTGAGATGTACAAGGGACACGGTACCAGGATGCAAGACGACCCAGGGTCTTGGTGGGTGCATCCCGTCGATGAGCTGGATGTGCATCGGCATCAGGCTTATTCAGACGCCCAGGGATGAACCAGCAGGCTGTCCAGGGCAGGAAGGAGAAAACACCGCTTCTCCCTCACCCAGCAAGTGCACATCCTGAGACGTCAACCTGAAGGAAGAGCCCTTGGCTGGTCCAAGGACAAGCTGGGACATTCCAGGCCAACAGGGAAGAGAGAAGACGGAGGAGGGCATGCTCAGTGGCAGCCTGTGCAAGGGTAGGGAGGCACAAGACGGCATGGGACGCTTGACAAGTGGGTACAGGGTGCTGCCAGCTGCCACCCAGAGGTGGCAAGACAGCCTGGAGACGGAGAGAGGAGTGATACGTGACCCCAACATTAAGGAACTCAAGGGAGAAGCCGGCTTGGCGGTTCATGTCTGTCCTCCCAGCGGCTCCGGAGGCACAAGTTCAAAGCCAGCCTCAGCAAAAGCAAGTCCCTGAGCAACTCAGTGAGACCCTGTCTCTAAATAAAATATAAAAAAAAAATGGCTGAGGATGTGATTCATGGGTTAAACAGCCCTGGGTTCAATCCCTGTTTCCAAAAATAAAAAATAAAGAAAACGAATTCATCAGTTGTTTTTTATCAAAATGCAATCACCCTTTTCGGCTGTGGAGATTCTGTGCAGCTGTCACATAAACATCTGGGCAGGGGGGAGAGACAGGGCCTGTGATTACAGCTACGGCGCTGTGCTCTGCTTAGGACGGGGCTCCATGAGACGTGAGAGCAGGCAGGTTTTGTGCCCAGACAAGGGCAGCAAGAGTCAGAGCCCACCCCACACGGCAGCTGCCACCACGTGTGCAGGGTGGGCACGAGTGACATCTTACACGCTCTGATCTCAAGAGGCAGGGATGTCAATTCCTGTCCATTTGCACAGACGGTTAAACCAAGAGCCTGAGAGCGTCACCACACACTGCAGCGCACGTGTCGAGCTGTCTGGAATCCTGCAGCAAGCACAGCAAGCCGGCCCACGGAGCCGGCCCACGATTCCAGCTACAGGTGGTACCCTCCTCTGCCCCCAGGCGGCCACGACGCGGTCACTAAGGGAGACCCAGGCACTCCAGGTGGGCTGCGCTGCTACGCCGGGAGGTTCCGCAGGTGATCTGCTTTTAGGATTTTCACCTGGGACATCTTCGATTTGAGACAGACTGCAACCCCGCCCCACGCAGAGGCAGGAAAGAACGCTGGCGATGGTCCTGAGATCAGCACAGCGGACACAAGTGCCCTGGCCACTCACTGACAGCTAGGTTTCCGAGGACGTCACCTCTCTGCCGAATATCCCGAGTCTGGAACTACCTATGGATTTCTGAGTGTGGCACTCCCTTGGGACTGCACAGCAATGCCGACTCTGACCTCCGCACTGCACAAAGGGCACAGGCTGGCACCATCACCTCCGCCGCGGGAAGTTGTAAGGGGCACACCTGCGCAAACCGACTGAACAACGTGCTGATGGCCTCGTCCTTTTCAAACCTGCACTTGATCCTGTCGCGGCTACACAGGGTCCGCTGGAGGGAAGGGAAAACGTCTTCCTGCCAAGTGCGATTCCATTGCCTGTGCAAAAGCCACGATGTATGCTTTTCTTTGTCATCTGAGAAATACCTGTCCTGAAAATGAAAACCGGACAAAGACAGAGCCACCCCCGGGACTAGCTCCACGGCCCAGTTTTTGAGATCTGCATTCCTAATTGGGTCTTTCTGGAACAACAGGCCCCTGAAAGTGAGCTCTCTGTTGCCGTAACAAATACCTCTCCAACATTCTGTTGTTGGGAGCAACGCAGTCCCCATTGGTCTAAAAAATAAAAATTTAAAAAAAAAAAAATGTTGGTGGGCTGGGGGCTGGAGAGCGGCCTGTCTGGGGGGCTCCCGGGGACCCGCGGGGGCTCCTGGCTGACTTCTCTGTCCTATGCTGGTTTGGCTTCCAAAAGGACGAGTTCCAATCATCTTGTAAACCAGCAAAAGCCCGAGCAAAACACCTCCGTGATGTATAGACGGTAACAAGATTAAAGGGATTGATTTATCCTTGGAGAAAGATCCCCAAAGCCGTCCGTAAACATTACAAATTGTGAAGGCGCGGGGACCGGGGTGGTTATAAAACTTCCCTACTCCCACGATAATTGCATAACTTTATCAATCTGAGCCCTGCGCTGCTGTGTACCTGACATGGCTCTTGATGAATACGCCAACCGGGTGTCTCGGGGCCATCTGGCATTTTATGGATAGGCACCATGGAACTCAGCCAGGTGGTTTAGACTCTCTGCAACACACACTCGGAGAGCAGAGGCTGCTGGGTAGTGCAAGAAAAGCGTCCTCCTGCCCCCGTCCACCGCTATGCTCTGTTTTCCTTCTGGGTCCCTCTCCCTCTACCACACTGTTGATGCACGGCTCAGAAATGGCACAGCAGGGGCTGATCCTCTCCAGCCAGGAAGGGAACAGCGCTGACCCGTTCAGGTGTTGGCCCAGACGCTAAAGCCCGCTGACCAGACATGAGCCCCTTGGGATGTGGATCAGACGGTCGCGAGGCTTCCAATTCTGTGGACGGTCATGAATTCAACCAGGGCTCCAGTATATGCAGGGTGTGTTCACTCCTTTGCTAAGTGAAGAACAGGCAAATCTAGGTCTGCCCTGCTTTCGGCTCTCAGCCTAGCAACAGGACAGACGTGCCGACAAATCATCCAGCACCACGTGCTCCGGATCACACGGAGCCGTGCGGAGACAGAAGACAGGCTCCAGCAGGACCTGCAAGGATCGGGGACACCTGAAGGGCACTCCACATCTGTTTCAGGCGTCCCATTTCCTCAGTGTCCAGGGAAATGTGTGGACCTTCCTTTTTTAAAGCAGGTAACCCTAAGAGCACAGGAGTCCTTTAGCAAATAACTAGCTTCCCCTGTGTTTGAGAAGCCGCTCCATGGCCATAAGAGTCCCCATCATCCTAGGGTGCCGCAGTTCTGAGAACCAGAGGGTCTCGGTGCGGTCTGCAAAGGCTCTCGGAGACTTCTAGTACCCCCTCCACCCTCCAGGGCCAACCTCTGAGGTTCCGCCTCGACAGCTCTGAGCCAGACCAGCCAACACTCCAGGCTCCTGCAAGGCTCGGAGCTGGACTTTCCGGTGGTGACGCAGACCCTGGGTTCCACCTGCAGGCAAGGCCACTTATGGGTGCTGGGTGGCATGGACTTTTGCTGTGCTGGGTTTACTCTGGTGGATCTGAACGCACGTCTCTGTTTCTTGAGACCTTCGTTTCTGACTGGCTCATGCTGAACAACCCGCCTGAGGTTCATCGGCTTTGTTACGGCAACAGACGCCTGAGATGATCAATTTGCAAGCAGAAAACGTTCACTGTGGGCTCACAGGTTCAGGGGTTCCCATCCACGGCTGGTTGTGTATTCAGGCCTGCAGTGAGGCAGGAGATCATGGGGGGACGCCTCCCAGACAAAAAGATAAACACCCCATGGCCAGGGAATGGAAAGAATGAAAGAAGAAGAGACTGGGGTCCCACAATCCCCTTCAAGGGCACATCCCCAATGATCTAAAGACCCCCCACTAGGCCACTCCTCCTGAAGTCCCACCATTTCCCAACTGTGACACCCTGGGACCAAGAGTGAACACATGCGCTTGCAGCATTTTATAAACAACGTCGCCCTTGGTTTTTATTGTTCATTCCCACATCAACCCTATAACTGAGCTTCGCTGGATGCCACTGTCAACTCTTCCTAGGAGAGGAGACTGTGGCTTAGAAAGATTCGACGCATCATTTGAAGTTAATCAAAAAGCAGAAGTAGCCCTGCGCCCTTGTCCTGAGTCTGAACGGTGGCAGGGGAGAGCAGGTGCGGGCCCTCCTGCTAACTGGGTCTGACCTTCACGGCGGGCGTTTATCAACTCCACAGACGAGTCACGTCAACTCCCAAAACATCACCCTCTAAAACTGGGGTAACGTTAATAGCTGCCCAGTGAATATCCACTACACCACCACCTCTCAGCACCACTGTGGCTCTTCCTCCATCTCTTCCCCCTCCTTCCACTACCATAATCACTATGATCACAACCAGCATAATAACCCCCACTCACTACAGTCCATCTCCCCCAAAACACGCTATGTTGAAACGTGAGCCCCAAAGTGATGGTATTAGGAGGTGTGGCCTTTGGAGCTGATCGGGTCATGAGAATGGCACCTCACAAATGGGGTGTCCTTATAAAAAGACCCAGAGAGCCCCATGCCCTTCCCCCATGTGAGGACCCAGGAGAAGGGGCTCCCTATGAGCCGGGAAGCAGTCTCAGCAGACCCCGAGTCGGCCCCTCCTGCACCTTGAACCCCCAGTACGCCAGCTCCCAGTCCTATGAGAAGTTTCTGCTGTGACAAGGTACCAGTTAACAGCGTTTCCAATAGCCGCCCAAAGGCACTAAGTCACTTTCTGTGCGGGACACACAGCCCTTTTAATACACCAGCCGAATTGTAAGAAAATCCTCTGAACTAACCTTTCCCTTCCTCCCATGCCCTCTCAAATAAAATAACCCCACAGGAAGAGCGTTAAAATAAGACCCTTGGTGAACACGGACACCCCCCAGACACAGCCATGGTCAACTCTGGCGATCCCTGGCATGTCTGCCACTGGACCAGACGCCAGCTACACGAAAGGGCTGACAGATCTGAGGCTCTTCCTACCCACTCCCCCTCCTCTCCACTCCCCTTCACAGGTATCACGCGCAAAGCCACAGCATGCAACAGGCCCACTTCACGCTCAGACACGTGGATGTAGAGCAGAACTAGCATCTCCCGTGGCCTACCCATCGCGGACTGCGTCACCTCATCATTTCCCACGAGTTCACTTACTTGGAAACTCCTGTTGAGCTATGAGACCTGCTGGCTTGTCGGTCTTTCCGTCAGAGGCCGATGACATAAGCTTTGGAACAGACAGTGATCACAGACCATGCTCCTCTCACGCCAGCTTGGTTGTGCAAACTGACTCTGCCATGCCACATCGGCTCAGAGAAATGGATCTTTTAATATTGCCAGATGTGTAAAGTGCACGAAAAATGCATCAGAATTCTAAAACGTATTCAGTCCCAAGGAACTGGCGTTCTTGAGGGCCTCTGTTTTATGTACAGAAAGAAAAGGGGTCTCAGTTACTGCCTTTCCACCTTAGCCATTTCACTTTGTCCTCGTTGTGGTCACTCATATCCGTCCATGTTGAATATTCTAAAAATAATCAAAGAGCTTCATGCTGAATAGTCCACCGAAATGTAAGTCTGATCCACTGCTCGGTTCTTAACACTCATCTCGTCACAGTTTCGATAATAATGATAATTAAAACAGACCTGGGATGGTGGCTCAGTGGTGGGGCACTTGCCTGGCATGTGTGAGGCACTGGGTTCGAGTCTCAGCACCATATATAAATAAATGAATAAAATAAAGGTCCATCAACAACTAAAAAACAATTTTTTTTTTTTTTTTTTTGTGGTGGTGCTGGGGATTGAACCCAGGGCCTTGTGCATGCGAAGCAAGCACTCCACCAACTGAGCTAGATCCCCAGCAAAAAATACATTTAAATAAAAGACAAACCGTATCTCAAGCTTCTCATACCTGTTAACTTGTTTAGCCTTATGGACTTTCTGTAATTTGGCTGGAATCATCACCCACCATGTAGAGATTACGAACGTGAGGCACAGAGAGGGTGAGTAAGTCTCCTAAGGCACACAGCCATAGGCAGTAGGACCTGAATTTTAAACCAACGTTCTGCATGTACCAGGGAGAACAAATGCTCATCCACCTCAAGCCAGGCCAATGAAACTTGTGGTGCGAGTGTGTGTAAAAGGATCAAAACGAATGCTAATGGGGTATTTTAAACTGAACTAAACACACACATGTATATACACACGGATAGTGAGCTGATTTAAATCACTGTACGTGAATCCTGAACTCTACGAGTGTTTGTTCGGCTTCTGACAAAGCACTGCCCTTGAAGGTCCAAGACACTCTTGGGCTGTCAGTGATCCTATTCCCACCTGCTCTGGCTCACACGGCCTCTTGCGGCCAAAGGGTTCTGGGTGCCAGGTCCTCAATCAGCAAGCGGCATGGACCAGCTGGTCTCGGCACTCAGACCACCTGAACTAGAATCTCCCAGTGGCGCATCCATCCTTCCGTCAGAGCCTAGACAGTGACCCATAAGTACTCACTGAGCACCTGCTGCATGCCAGCCTCTAGGCCAAACCCTTGGGATGTGCAAAGGTCCTTGACCTGCCACGTTCACCCTCATCTAGACAGAAAGACCCCAAGGACGTGAGGTGGTCGCACTCGCCTCTCTGTAAGATATTCCACCAAACACACCTTTAAACCCACGAGCCGATTCCCAAGGAGCCTGCCCTTCTCCTGGGACTGTGATACGGTCCCAATGAATGTGCCTGGTCAGCTCTTCCCCGCCGTCCACACTGGCATTCCCGGGGCCACTCTTCAGCCCACAGTCCCATGGTCTCTACCTGGAACCTGACCCCAGGGACTGGCTGGTGGGGTCTCTCGTGGCCCTGGTCCACCGTCCACAGGAGACTCACACACCCCGACTGAGGGGCTGGTCATCATCTACCGCCCTCCCTGGACTACGGCCCCCAGGGTCATGCATCACTGTGAAAAATACCACCCAACACCCACCTCCTCGGATCAGGGAGCCGAAACTGAAGCTCTTGGCCCGAAAACCACCTGCCTGAAAGTTCTGACAGGGTGTTTGAAAACACATCGCTTTATTGCAGCCATGTCGTTCCGACAATTAATATCGCCAGCCCAAAGGCTCCTGGAACGTCATGATTTACGGAGACACCAATTCCAACTCTGCCGGTTGTTAGCAGGAGGTGAGAAATCATTTGGGAGGTGAAAAACATCGTAAATACTCACACAAGAATATCTCATACGATCACTGGCCCCTTTTCGTTCACAATTATCTCCTGAAATGATGCCCATAAATCTGGGTTATAGATAAGGTGCCTGGAAGCAAAATCCACTGCGTGTAATTAACGGCATGAGATCGCTGACCATCTAATGGCTTCGATTACTGGTGCTTCTCTGGTTAGATCGTATCTTCTTTCGGCAACATCGGACGGAAGGCTTCAGGGCAAAATCTGGGAAAGGGATTTCCACGATGTAAATTACAAAATACGCTTCCTGTGTGCGTGGAGACGCCTCATCGCTGTCGTTTCCAGGGCTAGTTTTGTGTCCTTTAAGATTTCTCTGATGAACCCACGTCTTTGAAAATTGAGGGAAATATTTCACTTCTTAAAACTCAACTTAAACTCCAACAGGAACAGAAAGAACTTACACTTGTTTTCATAAAGTACACGCCCCCCCTTGAGTGTGTGTGAGTGTGTGTGTGTGTTTTCACGTGTACAAATACAGCTGTGGCACCTATGTTCTTTTCATAAATTCTTTTTCATAAGGATTCATTTGTATTTTATTTTTGTTTGTTCCTTTTGGATATTCACGACCGTGGAGTGTCTTCTGACGTACTGCACACAGAGGCACCTACATTCTTGACTGCAGCTTCCCGCTGCAGGAGCTCTGACTTGGGAGCCAACCAACAGGCACTGAGGCTAATTACTGTACAACACGGATGCCAGATAATGAGCATTCATGACTTTTATGCTCTTTCCTAATCTTATTTTCTTCAATAAAAATTTTCAAAATGCACTGAACAGAATAACTGATATCGGGTGATCCACCGAACATGGTAAATAAAAATGAAAATTAAAAACACTGAACAAGCAGCTCTCGTCCGTGACCACCGGATTTTCATCACAGCAGAACCGAACGCATCTCTCTTTGAAATCCGTAAGTATCTGATTTCAAGAGTCAAGATAACGGTCGGTCGTGAGCGGCAAGAGGGAGGCGGCGGCCGGCCCTGGTGCAGGTTGGATTGTCTCCTGGCCACCTACTCATCTCATACTGACACTCTGACCCACCCAAGGCAAAGCAGCCCTCACATGAAGTGTGCACAAAACTGCTCGGTTACCCTTCTGTGGAGCCGATCTGGAGGGTGGTAAAATGCTGGGGCCGCAGCTTTGTGGAAGGACTAGGCCCACCTGGCCCCGAGACCCTCTTCCAATCCTGGGGATCAGCTCCGGGTCAGTGACTTGCCGCGGCTGACTCATCGGCCGGCAGGGGGCAGAGTGGAGACAGCCCCCGCCCCCAGGGGAGGAACATCTTGAGAACAGACACAGGTCAGAGGCACCTGGGGTCGATGTTGGTGGGATTATGCACGTCATCTTGGAGGACACACTACCACTCTTCCCAAAGCCACTCATTAACTGAGGGCAAACACTGCTGAGACCCTGCCGCCCGTAATTGCTAGTATCATCATAACTGAGTTGCTTGGGGGGGGAAAAAAAGCAAGGAGCAAAAGTTTTCTCGATTCTTTGAGAACACTCACTGGATAACGTGAGGGAAGGCACGGGCCACGATGACATCAATGACAGTTTCTCCACAGAGCACGTAGTGGGACCAGCTTGTGTTTGCTGCCTGCTAGTGCCAAGGTTCAGAGGGCAGCTCTGAGCTCTGCCTGCACTGCATGCCTTCCTGGCTCTGCACCTGCAAGCCCAGCCCACCCGGGAAGGCACCTGGGCACTCCTGAGGCTGGGCTCTTACCTACCCTGGCTGTCCACCGTGAAGCCGGGTGATGAACGTAACATGGTAGGAAAGAGGCTGGCGCCCAGCTGTGCTCATGGAGGCTGGGCATGACCGTTAGCTTTCATCACAACACACAGCGCTCGCCATCTCTGTCAAATGGTCAATCAGGTGGCAGAAGAACAGGATGCATCAGGTAAGGGCACACACTAGGTCTCCTTATCATAGATCTCACTGTGAACGTGCAAACCTTCCCCAAACTTCCAAAAAGTCTGAGATCTGAAACACTCTGCTTCAAGCGTCCCTGAGACACCTGTGGTAAGGGACGTCACCCGTGCTCCCAGGGAACAACAGGAGCAAGGAAGCCTCGTCTACCCTTTCCCGCTCAGACACTTGAGGTGAACGGAGGGACACAGCGGAAACACAGAGGAAGTTCCTCTTCGTCTCCATGTTGGATCAAGGGGGTTGGATCAAGAGGTGACTGAAGGCCACCCGGCTCCCTCTGCGCGGCACCCTTGCTGTCTGGTGAGAGCCACGTGCACATCCCTGTGTGGCCTGCACAGCCCACGGCTCCTCGGCTGACCCCACGTCCCAGCTCAATGCTCTGAAACTTGTCCTTAAAACCAGCTTCACACTGAAGGGGTGGGGTGTCGCTGCAGGAGGTGGGCCCTGGGGTCGCGGCTTTGGGGTCTGTATTTGTATCTGGCAAGTGGAGACCTCTCTCTGCTTCCTGATCATCGTGGGAGCTGCTTCCCTCTGCCACAGTCGTCCGCCATGGTGGCCTCACCTTGAGTCCCCAGGAACGGAGCCTGTGGATTGAGACCTCTGAAACCCTGAGCCCCCCAAATAAACTTTTCTTCCTCGAGTTGTTGTGGTCAGATCTTTTAGACACAGCAGCGAAAAAGCTGGCGAAAACAGTTGGTGAGAAGCGGCACACAGTCAATGTCATGCGATGTTGAATCCACACAAACAGAAGGGCGACGGTTTATCTCTTTCAACAACATAAAATACGAAGCAAATAAAAGTGCACACAGAGAGGTTGGATATTGCACATAAGACAGCACAACGACTGGCCATTCTAGTACAGAATGGAAAACGGGAGACAGGGGCCGCAGGCTAGGGGGAGCGGCAATGTATGGAGACGGCCCAGGATGACGGCGATCAAGTCAACAGCCATGGAAACCCCCCTTGGGTGGCCGTTGGGTAAAACAGGGCCACTGAAGGCAGGTGCTCCTCCACCATGTCAGAAGTACTGTTCTCTCAACAGTGAAGGAAAATGCTGCCTTAGCTTCTTTTCTAACACTAGCAACAAGAACGTCTGCCTGTGTGTGCAGGACGGTGGGACGAAGCGTGGTTCCCTTTCAACGGTTATTATCCGGCGAGCATTTTCATCCCTTACAGAACCTGACTTTTTTTTTTTTTCCTATGATAAAACTATAAAAACGGGGTCGCTGTGGTGACAAGCAAATTTTCTGATTTCTGGAGTATAGAGATGTGAACACAGAAATACTCAACTTCGAGAAGACAAAGAGCTTTTGGAAAGATGGTGAGTTGCAGTCCACTCAGGGTGTGTTTGGCTTTGAGAGTTGCTAAGAAAGAAGTGAGTTTTCAATGCAGCTACTCGAAGGTCACCTCCTTCATAGGGCACTTCTACAGCGTGCTAAGAACGTGCTCACACACGCTCAAGGTGAGGACAGAGAAAAACACACTGGGATAAAAGGTTGGTGCTTAAACTAATCACCTCCATGGCTCCGCCTGCCTCCCATCTGGGAATTCGGGAATGCAGAGCTAATATGAGGCAGGAATACCTGGAGACAGGTGCCTCGCGTCATAAATGCAGCCTGAGCGAGTTTGACCTGCCCTCTTTCATTCCCAGACAGCAAAATCTGGGTTTCCGTTATTTTAAATTGTATCAAGACTAGGAAATATTTTAACCCCAGGGAAAAAAAAAAAAATCAGATCCATAGTTCAAAAACTACTGTCCCCAGCACCATCCTACTCTAACAGCCCCCTAGCTGACCAGGAGCTTTCTGAGAACTCAAGGCAGGATGAGAGGTCCGGGAGGTCCGGGAGTTACCGCCATCTTTTACATGTCAGCCTGGGACCCGCGGAAACCACTGGGACTTCCATTACAGAGGTCTGATGTATGGAGATCTTTCGGAAGTTTCTGCAAACAATACGTTTACTTCCATCTTAAAACAAAAGTCCTGAGATACCCGAGTGGACGTCCATTAAACACTATGTTCCTTTTCAAAATGCCTGCAGATGGGATGCCTTCAGGAGAGAGATGATGGAGAACTTTGGGGTTCCCTCCTCCTCTAAGACACACTTTCTGGCAGAAGAGAATCATCATTCTTGGCCCTGCTGTCCAACACGTTTACTTAATATCGACTTCTTTGGCCCTAGGTGTGAGATGGGGTCCTCAGGAAGAGTCTAAGGTCCACAGCTTCCTGCAGGGAGATGTACACAGAGGAAGGAGCAACGCCTTCCGCTCACAGACTGGGTGAATGCGTCTGGCACCTCTTCTCACACCCAGCACGGCCCACAAAAATCCCACAAGCCAAAAAACACAAACCCCGCAGCATGTGTGCCAGGGACCACGGGCTGTGCGTCTCAACATGCCTAATGTGCACTCGCCTCCCACGCACCACACACCCCCGCCGTGTTCCCGTGTGTCTGGATCAGAGCACGTGTGGAATGCACTTTGCTATCAAGAGGGCCAGGGCACATGGGCCTGGTTTTCGGGGAGGACAGCTGTGGGTCGGCTTTCACTGAACTCAGCTGGTCAAGTCCACGGTGCAGGTGTGGATTCGGGAGGCTGGACCTCTCCCTGCGCAGCCTCGCCCTTCCTGGGCTGGACCTGGCAATGCCGCTGTTCAAATCCACCCCCGTCTGCTGGGCCCACGTGCACCCACCACGGGCTCCAGTCACCACCGTGTCACGATGTGCTGTCACACGGATGGTGCCAAGGACGGGCGTGTGATAACACCAGCAGAGTACTGTGCTTTACCTGAGTGGCCCCAAAGCCCCAGGTGCTGCAGACCAGGTACACAGCCCTGGGTGTACCAAGGGGGGGAGCCTTGGAGAGGCAGGCCTGGGTGGAGTCGCCCGCCCTGTGGGGTGGCCCCCAGGAGATGTTGGAACGGCAACCCCTGCTCGTTCCCCCCTGCTTCCCGACCACCTGAGTGAGCAGCTTGCTCTACCAGGCCCGCTCCGCCATGATGCAGTGCCCCGCCAAGGGCCCCAAAGCAGGGGGTCCCACCAAGCAGCAACTGAGAGCCCCAAGCCTCTGAGCCAGGACACAGCTCTCTTAGACGGACCCCCTGGGTGTTCGGTGACAGCAACCCAAAGCTAACAAGAGTCTTTTTCCGAGCTCTGGAGGTCAACGGGGACAAAAGCACTTTCCACTGATCAGCTAAGAAGATGCAGGGCCACTCGCCGCCTCTGGGGGACGTCCTGCCTACAGAATACCAGCAAGGAGAAAAACAGACGAGACAGAAACTCAGAGCACGCGCTGGGGCCTGAGCCGCCCAGCTTCTAAAGTCTCACTCGGTGGAACCGCATACTGTTCCTGCTCCTGCGGGTCGGGCATCAGAATCCTGCCGTCTGCAGATTCCTGCCTGTGAGACACAGGACTCATGTGCTCCTGCTGACTGAAGATGCTCACACACACACAAGAAGGACGGGACACAGTCCCTGCTCCACATGGACCCTGAACCAAGACCTGGCCCGCACCCCTGCAAGGACGGGCACAGCACCAAAGGCCACAGTGTGGCAGAGACGGACAAGGTGGCTGAAGGCCTTCCCAGGGCACCGGCTGACCTAGGCCCTGAGGAAGGAGCAGGGCTTAAAGGAGAGGAAAACGCGACCGACCACCTAGTAGGTGAAGATCGAGACACAGACCGGGGCTCCCAGGTCCCCCGCCTCCGGGTACCTCTCGGGCTGGCCTGGTCCTTCTCCTGCACTGGACGCTCCACGAAGGTTATTTAACGAGTGAGCAGAGAGGCGTGAAGACATGATTGATTTCCACTTGGGACCTTGGTCAGTAACGAGATCGCCTTTCGTCGCACTGCGCCTAGGGGAAAGCACGTCCACTTCACAATAACCCGCTTCATGACACGGCGTCCAGGAAGGGGTCACCAGAAAGAGTGGTGTCATCGCTCATCAGTGGGGAAGGCTGCCCTTTCATTAACTGGCGGGCCTGCTTCCATTGTTTTCCCAAGACCTAGACAAGCTCTCTAAAACCTACATAGACACAAACTCACCCATCACGTTCATGAAGAACGCTGACCCCTTTTCAGTAAAATCATCACTATGCAAATGAACACCGATTATAAATGCAGAGAAAGAGCTGGGGCGGCGTGAGACGCGCGGTAGCCAACGACACAGTGCTGACACAGAAAGAGCGCCCTGCTTCACTCTTCATGCTGGGGGACCACCGGGAAAGCAGGCTGGGTGCAGGCTCTGGGCCCGGGAGAGCTGAGCCCAGCAGGCCCGCCCGTGCATCTGGGACCACTCAGCACAGCTGTAAAGGTAACGGAGAAAACGCGTAAAGGGCTGGCGTGCGGAAGACAGGCAGAAAATACAGCCAAGTGTTAATAGTGTGATTCCAATCAACAGGGATGGATATTTGGGAAAGCAATCATTTTGCAAAAACAAAATACAGTCGCTTGGCACCCAGCACAAAGGACGTGGACCTCCAGGACACCCATGGATACCAAAATGAGTGGAAGCGCAAGTCCCTTACGTAAATCGGCAAAGGATTCCACGTGCAAAACCTCCTACAAACTCCAAACCAGCACTGGACTGATGTTATCAATACAACGTAAATACTATGCAAGCAGCTGTTCTACTGCGTTGTTCAGGAAACTGTGACGAGAGAGAAAAGTGTGTACGTGTTAAAATGCAGCTCAGTTTTTTAAAGGACATTTTCTGTCTGCGGTTGGCTGAGTCTTTGGACATGGAACCTGCAGATCACCAAGGTCAACCGCGACCACTCCGCCAGGTGCTGGTCTTTGGCAACTGAGAACGTCCTGAAACCAATCTCCCAGGGATATCAAGGAACCTCCGTCCACCCAGATCCTAACTCTCTCTCTTTGAAATGAGGTAGGTGACTCACTGAAGGTTTTGGCACTTAGGATTTCTTTTTTTTTTTTTTTTTTGAGTTGTTGATGCACCTTTATTTTACTTATTTGTTTATATGCAGGGCTGAGACTCAAACCCAGAGACTCACACGTGCCAGGCAAGCGCTCGACCCGGGAGCCACGACCCCAGCCCGGGATGTGTGTTTGGATTATGAGCACAGCTCAGGATTAGATCCTACACAGCAAATTAACAAGTTTAATAAAAGCATAAGGCACTAACGCAGCCCGTCTTTTTATCACCTCACCATGTGACTTGACACTGGTATTATTGCTCCAGTGATCTTCTCCACCGTGAAAAAACTAGTGGAAGGCTAGCAGGGACTACCTGTGCGGACAAAGGGTGGACGAGAGCCGTCATGTCAAGAGAACGGCTCTTCTGCGACACCGTACACAGGGAGGGACACAGATTCTCTCTCACGGGGATTTTTAAAAACATTTGGGGCCCTGTTACGCCTTTTGCACTTCACCCCCACCACCTGGCTACCAGGGATCTGAACCCTGTGTCTACACAACAGCTCTCTCTGCTTCCTGTTGCCTTGTCCTGAGCTGCTCTCCTCCTCCACGCTCTCCCACCACGCCGCTCCCTGGGCCCAGAGCAACGGAGTTAGCCATCTATGGACAGACTTGTTAATTGGTACATGACATCCGTGGAAGTGGGTGTGATACCCACACATGCACATGGCATCATTGAGTCTGTTTTGTCCCCAGGTCCCTCCCTGTCCTGCCCCTCCTGTCTCCCTTCATGCACCACCTCCACCCGACTGTTGTCCCAGCTATTTTCTTGGGAACTCCTGGTCTTTAACTCCCTTTTCCTCTCAATCTTCTGCATAAGAGAGAAGGCATCAGCCTCGTGACTCTCTGAGTCGGGCTTATTTCACTTGGCACGATGCTGTCTGGTTCCTTCCATTTACCAGCACGTGTCGTGATCTCATTCTTCTTCAGGGCTGAGTAAAGCTCCCTGGTGTATGTGCACCACATTTCCTTTATCCATCGTCTGCTGATGGACACCTCGGCTGCTCTCTCAACTTAGCTGCTGTGAACTGTGCTGTTGTGAATATTCACTAAGTATGCTGATTTTGATTCCTTTTGCTGGGTTGGGTGGGTACCAGGGATTGAACCCAGGAACTCGACCCCTGAGCCTCATCTCCAGCCCTATTTTGTATTTTATTTAGAGACAGAGTCTTACTGAGTTGCTGAGGGCCTCGCTTTGGCTGAGGCTGGCTTTGATCACGTGATCCTCCTGCCTCAGCCTCCCGAGCTGCTGGGATGACAGGTGCGTGCCACTGCACCGGCTGATTTCAACTGTCTGGGTTAAATAAAGAGGAAATTTAACACAACAACAGAAATGCCCGCGGTAGGGGGACCTCTTTGCCGTGCCTGGTCTTCAGATCCGGGCGATGCACGTGTGTTGACAGGTTCAGAAGCACATGTTCCAAGAACCTCAGTGCATACCTGAACGCACAGACGGGACTGACCCATCCATGCTGTGCCTCTTCCTATATGTCCTGCGGCATGGCCACACAGGGTCAGGGTTGACCGATCAGTCCCTGTTTTGTCCCCCAGCCTCTCCTTGGCATCACTGACCTGGCGTTCCCAGGGCCATTATCAAGCAAAACACATGTCACTTGAATACCAACAGGACCACAACTGAACCGATGATAACCAACGGAGTAACTGAAGGGTAGGTGATGTATACTGTGTGGATCCACTGCACAGAGGGGTCACTCACCTACTGCGCAGCACGGAGCAGGACACGAGATCATCACCACCACCACCACCACGCTACTCAGCGCAACAAGCAATTGAAAACTGACAAAGAATTGATCCTTGGAACTTCCCATGGAATATTTGCAGACTGTTTCTGAGTGAGCCGCTGAAGTGTGGAGAGTGGAACTGTGCTGTGCAGGATGAGGTTCCGGGAGAGGGATCCCAGGGAGCCTTTGGTCTCGAGCACCTCATTTATGGGCTGGGAGCAGTGACAGATGCCTCCCAGAGCCAAGAGTTTCCTAACGTCTAGCTCAGGGTGCACACGCAGGGCACCTATGTGAGGCTCTGCAAGAGCACCAGACTGTGCTGCTCTGATTTCACGAGCCGGCGCCCAGCTGCACTCTGCATCCTTGGTGATAAAGGCTGAACTCCTGTCAGCTCTGGGTGCCCTGTGCAAGCGCAGACCTGCTACCCCACAGACGCTTGATAATTCTAGGATAAATGACCAAATGCACCCGTTCAAAACAAAATCACTAAGGAAAACAGAGAAGCAAGAATAAGCAAATACATGGACTTCAGAAACGGTTTTAATAGGGCAATTAGTATATTCTCAGACCACAGTGGTGACTGACGGAAATCCAGCCTTCAAAAGAAACCCATATTGATTCCACACTGGGCGCCACGCACCATGCGCGGTAGAGAAACGACAGAGACGAATGGGAATGATATTCTTCCTTACGTGAGGGAGCTGCTGAACTTTTTAACTAACTACGTGGGAATATGATTGAGGATAGAACAGAGAGCAAAACAAACACGCGTAACACTTTAAGAGTCACAGAGCACATAGGTGGCTCCAGTGAGACTTACAGTCGGTGGGGTCACACTCTGGCAGGAGCCTTCTCTCTCCTGGAGGTGATGGACGCCACGTTTGCAGTGTCCACCCGAGCTGTGCAGTGCAGAGGTGTCCACCTGCATCTTAACAATCAGGGACAGGCCTTCTGCCAACACCGTCCCAGGGTCTGATTCTGCAAAAGAAAGGAAGAAAAAGAAATAGGGGCGATCCTCAGTCTTTCCGTGCCACCAGACCAGTCTAAACTAGACCACCGTCTCAGTCCACTCAGGTGGCCGTGAGAGAGGACCACAGACTCTGTGGTTTAACGTGAATTCCCGTAGCTCAGAAGGCTGGTCCCGATGGAGCTCTTTTTCAGGTTGCGGACTCCCACGTGCCTGTTGCAGGTGCGCCTTTCAGTGGTAGAAACAGGGCTTTGGGGTGGCCCTCTTGTGAGAGCACTAATCCTGTCCATGGGGACCCCACCCTTGGACCTCACTACCTCCCCAAGGCCCACCTCCTAACACCATCACACTGGGTGTGTGTGGAGATTTAAACACATTCATCTGGGGAGGCATGCCAACACTCAGGCCCTAGCAATGCTAACCTAAATAAATACCCAGGGACACTGTTAACTTTTCTTTTTTTGGTACCCAGGATTGAACTCGGGGGCACTCAACCCCTGAGCCCCATCCCCAGCCCTATTTTGTACTTTATTGAGAGACAGGGTCTCCCTGAGTTGCTTAGGGCCTCACTATTGCTGAGGCTGGCTTTGAACTGGAGATCCTCCAGCCTCAGCCTCCCGAGCCTCTGGTATTACAGGCCTGTGCCACCCCGCCCCGCAGTAATTGGGTTTTGAGCATGGCGGTGTTTCCAGACTTACAGGAATTAAACCCCAAATCTCTAATTCCTTAATCATCACATCAGAAATGTCCTGGAACCGAGGTGGCTCCCCACCAGGGGGAGGCAATTTGATCAGCTTTTAAGCTTCCTCCCCGGTTTGCTGAAGGAAGAGGCCCCCCTTTGCAGCTGCCAGATTCGCTTCTCTATCTGTGGTCAGAGAAAACCTCTGTCGTCAAACCAGGGGGCCCACAGAACCTTCGGCTGCCATTCCTGAGATGGCTGCAGCCTGGATTATGAGGAGGAGGGCACTGTTTGAAAAAACAAAAATTGCCAGAGCCCTTCCAATCTGGGTCGGGCTTCCTGAGTCTGACCCACAGCCAACAGTGACACTGGACCCAGGAGCTTTAAAATGGAGCTTTTAACTCCTATCTGAGCCTCCCCCTTCTGCAGACGAGACACCCAGGAGGCTCAGAGACATCGCCCATCCTGTCCAAGGTCACACAGCCTAAAGCCACATGAGGATGTGAAAAGTTGCCCCCAAGTCATGGTCCAGCCTTTGCAGAAAGCGCTTAGGAAAAACAAAACACAAAGGTGGCCCTTGAAAAGCCGCCGTGGGAGCTGCCCCAACCCCGCCCCCCGCCTGAGTCTCCTGGAACAGCGGGGGCTTTCTGGAGGGCGCGAGGGCGGGGGAAGAGAAACGAACCGTTTCCGGGACACAGACGGAGCGGAGCAAGCGCTTCCGGAGCACGGCCGATGAGGGTCATTAAAGGTCAGCAGGTTCGCAGGTGGCGGCCAGCCCTCAGGTCGCGCTGAAGGGCTCATAAGGGTTCAGACGCATCTCTAGACGGTTAAGGGAGCACAACTCGACGCGAAAAAGTTTTGTCCTTGCCCGCACCAGAGGACACCCGGCCGAGCGGTAACGTGGGCGCCGCCATGTTGAGCGCCGCGATTTAAATAGAGCCGGCGGGCCTCCGCGTCGGCGTGATGACGTCACAGACGTGAGGGCGGGAGGTGGGGAGGCACCGCCCACTCTCACGCCAGACCTTCATGGGCGGGCGCGCGGCGAGCGGAGCTCGGCTCTGATAGGCGGGGCCGCCTTGAGTGACATCCCGCTTCCCCCTTCTGGTTAAGGGCCATCCACACGGAAGTGCCTCAGGCTGGCATTGGTAGGACCGAGCGCCGGGGCCCGAGCGAGGCTCGGGAGGGTCCGGGTGGGCTGCCCCGGGGGTGGAGAAATGAGGCAGTAGCCCCACCTACCCCGGGCAGCTGGAGATCTCCGGGTCTGCGCCTGATGGGCCTGACCACCTAGGAAAAGACCACCCAAATCCCGCCCCCACCCCCCAAGCCTGCACAAAACCTGGGCTGGGCCCTGCAGCGCTGGCCCGGATTCTCTGTGCAGCCTGCAGAGGCTCAGCCTCCCCCCTGCACGGGGCCCAGCTTGGGGTATCAGCAGCAAACCGTCCCTCAATTCCTGGTCCAGCCTGGGTGCCTCCCCCCAGTGCCCCAGAATCAGGATTTGGGGCTCCCCTAGGAAGCCAGGATGGACAGGCGTGTGGGGACAGGGTTTCCTTCACGTGGGCCTATTGTGTCCACTGGGGCTTTGCAGCACGTACAGAATATTCATATTTAGGTGTGTTGCAAGTATATCCTGGTGGAAATTCACTGTAGGAAGCCTTCTGGAGCTTTTCTCAGCCGTGACCTCAATTTGTCTGGAGCTCCTTGGGAATGAAGGGTGTTGCATTGTTGGATAATAGCTTACTGCATTATTAATCAATAAAGGGGTATCAGAATTTTTAAAAGATAAGGATACCCGCGATGGAAATGGAGGTGGACCAGGACCTATCTTTGAAATTCACTGATGCACTTCCAAAGAGCAAATGAATCTGTGGCTCGCTTGGAATTTGATGCAGTCTCTAATAATTTCCCCATTTTTGCAAGAGCAACGAAAGTCTCCAAAGTTCAGAAAAAAAAAAAAAAAAAAAAAGCTCAGAGGACTGGCCAGTTGGAATTTATACATTTGTTTCTTGCAAGTAATTAAAAAGAACAAGTATGGAAACTTGGGCGATTTGTTGTTGTTTTAATAATTAACCAGAGTATTGAATCCATGTTAAAAAAAAAAAAGAAAGAAAGAAAGAAAGAAAGAAAATGGTTCCCTGAAAAACTGCTGGGATTGATTAGAATTCATTGAAACCACTGCACTTAGAGAATTATACGTTAAAAGAAAACCATGGCAGGAAAACAGGCGCAAAATGACACAGTGTGTGGAATGAACTCTACTAATGGGTAACTTTTTCTAATTATTTTTATTTTATTCATTTTTGTTTTTCTTTTGACGGTTCTGCAGGTAGAATGAAGCCCATCAACTTGTCCTTTGCAGCCTGTGGGTTTCTGGGCATTTACCACTTGGGGGCAGCATCTGCCTTTTGCAGACACGGCCAGAGGCTGCTGAAGGATGTCCAGGCCTTCGCAGGGGCCTCTGCAGGATCCTTGGTGGCTTCTGTCTTGCTAACAGCGCCAGAAAAAATAGAGGTAATTAAGCAGTAACGAGGCTGTGTTCCTCATTAAGAAATTAAAAGGGAATGGAGACCAGGAGTGCCGACTCTTTACAGAGAAATCAGGCTTTGCCTGGGAAACAAAAGGTTCAGACTTTTCTCTAAGATCCACTCTTTAGGGATCTGTGCCCTGGGTTTGGAAAAGAAGATTATTTGGGGTGACAGTAAGGCAAGGCTATAAAAATGCTCTCGAGTTTTTATTTAGCCTTAAGACGCCAGCACTGTTTCTTGCAGCAAAGGATTTTTTCTTCTTTCTCTGAGCACGAGGAGAGCACAGAGCCTCTTTTCAAAGGCTCGAACATGTGGCCGGTACCTCTCTGCTCACTGCTATTTTCTAACAGGCGCGTAAACGAAACTGGGCCTACCGTTTCAATTAAGTGGAATGATATGGGAATTTAATTTGTTTTTAATTCTCACCGTAAGTAGAAGCTCTGAATTCCAAGCAGTTTAACCAGAAGTAATAAAAAAATTAGCCGTCATTAGGTATTTTCTTGAATGCAATCTATGTTTTTAAAATCGGTTTTCTGCTATCTGGACTGTGATCAAACATTCACCGACTCCGAGCTGGTTTCTAGGGGTGGAGAAAATATTTGCTAATTACTTACACAGGCGAAAGGCTTGGAACCGTCAGAAGACAAAGATTTAACCCATGCGTGCCCGAGGATGAGTCTCAAGGCTGCGGGGATTTTAAACACCAAAATCTCAGTCTCAGATTTCAGGGAAGTTTTTCAGAAATCCAGCCACCTCGTCTTTAGGTGGTTGGCGTTCAGAAAACTAGAAAAGTGACGAAAAGCCATAGTGATGACACGGGATGAAAACCTTGAGGTGTGAATCCCCCACCCCCAAGCTTGCAAAATCCTGGGCTTTGAATTGCAAGCTCTCGCTCCGCCCAGAACTGCTTTCTTTTTTCGCTGCAGCCAGCTGTGGCCTGGAGAGGAGGGGGAGGGGACTTTGGCTTCCTCTTTCATTGAGTCTTTAAGTGGAACAAATCCCTGAGCTCTGGAGTTGAGTCGATTTGATTTCTCGTCCTCAGCAAATTCAGAAATGTATTAACTGTGATGAACTCTTTACATGGTTTGGAAACGCGACAATAATATAGGCATTTATGCCGCTGGAATTCTGCGATGTTAAGACGATGCCTGATTTGCTTGGATTGTTTTCAAATCAGATTACGTGGTTTTTTTTTTTTTTTTTTTTTTTTTTTTTTTGGAACAACTGGGAATTGAACCCAGGTCCTCACACACACTAGGCAGATGTTCTACCACTGACCCACATCCCCAGGGCTGTGCCACAATAACCTGTTGATGGAAGGCTATTTCTTTTCTCTTTAGCCATTGGAAATAGCTGGTCGATAAAATTGCTTTGAGGGTTTTTGTTTTGTTTTGTTTTGTTTTGGAAAACTCTCCAATCTACTCAAATTACAGGTTAGCTCGGTTCTGCTTGGTGGTGTAAATTCCTGGAGCTTTTTTCACTCTTGTGACAAATATGCAATTAATCTTGTTGGGAGCTTATGCAGGTCTAATTAAGAGGAGCACCCTCCATGTCTAATTAAGAGGAGCCAGAGCCGGAATGCTCCGCGTCTTTGAGGTGGTGGGCGAATGGAGGCAGGGATAGGTGAGAAAGAGCCTGGAGCTGCAAAGCCTTCCCCAGCAAACCGCCCCTCAATTCCTGGTCCAGCCTCAGGACTTGCAAGGAAGGCCTAGCATTGGTCACCGTGGGGCACTCAAAGGTGAACAAGTCCACTCCTTATTATTGCCTCCTGTATCTCTGCCCCCGGTCCAGCTCCCATTGAAAGTCCTAGCCCAGATGTCAGACTGGAGGGAAGCCTCTCCGGCCCTGAGACTGGGGGCTGATACCCACTGTATTGGCTTCCTGTTGATGCTGTAACCAGGGGCCACCAATCCTGCACAAGGAAGAGGTTTCAGGACCTTTCACAGCAACCGCAGAACCTAGATGAGATGCTCCTAAGTAGTTGGTGGGGACATTAGGTCGTCAGACAGAGCCCAGCAGGGAACAGGTTTCAGACACAAATCGCCTTCTGAGCTTCTGGGCTGGTGGAGGCCAGAGGCCTGCGCTTAGCCATATATTCTGAGTTTACTCCTCGTCGGGAGAACGTGAGGTCAGATACCAAAGTTAACATCCACGGCGGCTAAAGGGCTCTGTCATCACAGTGCCCAGCCCAGGCAGGGTCCAGCCTCGGCAGGATCTTTGCAATGAATCTGCGGCTCCTTCAGAGAACCTGACTGGCTCAGAATGCAGACCTGGATCCAAATCCTGGCTCCCACGTGCATTTCTGATGTGCTGTTGGGAAGGGTCCTCTCATCTCTGCAGGCCTGGGTTTTCTTACCTGCCAAGTGAGGTGATCAGACCCAGCTTGCAGGGTCCCATGACCATGCTGCGACAACCAGCCTTGGTGGACCCCAGCCCAGGGTGCACAGGAGCACCCCTGCCCCAGGGCTGCCCAGTGCTCCAAGACACACCTCCAGAGACAGCCACTGTGCTTCCTGCATCCGTTGTCATTCATCTGTGCCCTTGTAGGGCTGCCATTGAAATGCTTCCGAGGCCGGGAATTGGGGAGGGAGAGAAGGTTAATGGTGCCTGGCAATCTGTAGAAGAATGCTCTACATTAGAATTTCAGTCCAGTCTTCAAGGCCTTTTCAATTCTCGAGTAAGGCCATTGGAGGTGGCTTAAAAAGAAAGAAAAAAAAAAAGAGAGACAAATTGTAAGAACAAGTAATTTGCCCTGGGCCTAACAAGAGTGGACCAGGAGATGGGAGGGGGGAGGTTTGCACACTTGTGCAAAAGAGTGTGGCATCCTGTGTCCGGCTGGGTGGGCGTGTGCCATCCAGAGCAGTGGGCGGCGTTTTGGAAGAGGGATGAACTCATGTGGACAGTGCAGAGGGTCCGATGCTCATTTCTTTTTCAGGAGTGTAACCGGTTCACCTATCAGTTTGCTGAAGAAACGCGAAAGCAGTCTTTCGGGGCGGCGACCCCCGGTTACGACTTCATGGCCCGGCTGAGGTACGTGTTTCCATGGCGTATTTCCCCCCCAAGTACTCGAAGACAGAGTGTCCAACGCTCTCCAACAAAGCGTGCCAAGCGCAGCCCTCGCTCCTGTGAAATATTTACAAAGTCGCTCAATAATTCACGGTGAGTAATGCGTGTGGCTTGCTTTTCCTTCTCCAGGAGCGGCGTGGACTCCATCCTTCCTCCCCACGCCCACGAGCTGGCCCAGGACCGCCTGTACGTCTCCATCACCAACACCAGGACCCGGCAGAATTACCTGGTCTCCCGCTTTCCCTCCAGGGAAGACCTCATTAAGGTAGCCCAGCCGCATTTCCCATTTGCAAAAAAAAAAAACCAAATGCTGATTTAGATACTTCCCAGAAATAATAAGCATCGCCCGCCGGGCTCTTCAGATCCGGGGTCGGGTACCAGGCTGATGGACGCTCAGGGCGCAGTACATTATGTGTCTGATGAATGGCTCCCCCAGCCTCCCCCGCAGGCCGCCAGGCCCGCGCCTCCTCTACTGTCTCCTCATTTTCAGGCTTCACCACTTACCACGGGAAGCGAGTTGCGGGTGCGGTTTAGTAGCAGTGATACTCCCTGAAATTTCCGTGGCTGATACTGGGTCGTTTGTGGAGGAGCGTCCACACGGGCGCTCTTATTCCATCCGTCCAGAGTCGTCTGTGAATCAGGAGGCACAGGCCTTAGGACAGCCCTTTTATTTATTTATTTTTTTTATTTTCTTTTTCGATATTTATTTTTTAGTTGTCGTGGGACACAATACCTTTATTTCATTCATTTATTTTTATGGGGTGCTGAGGCTCGAACCCAGGGCCTCTCACCTGCCAGGCGAGCGCGCTCCAGCTCCGAGCCCCAGCCCCAGCCCGGGGGACGGCCCTTTTATGACTCCACAATGAGGAAGTCCTGGTGGAAAGATTTGATGGGGTGTGACACACGCCAAGGTTGACACCTACCGCCGCTTCCCCACGTGTTTGAACGTTGGAGAAGCACGCCGAGGCAAGCATACGAAGCAGGGTTTATTTAAAAAGGGGCAACGCAGACTCCTCCCAGGAGGGAGAAGGGGCCATAGCTGGTAGCCTGGTGTCCCCAAGAAGCGAGGGGTTCTGCCCTTTGTATATCTCCTAGGAACCAGCTCTGGTGTCCGGGTCTCCACCTTTCAATCTAATGTTCCGTTTTGTGTCTTGCATCTTGTTTTCATGCCTTTCTGTCCACAGGCATGTGGAAGTTGCTGGGTGGGGAATTCATCGTCTCTGGGAAATGCTTTTACCGGTTAATTTCCAAATAACGGTGAACTTGCTCAGGTGATGCTGGAGTGTCCGTCTCTCGGGAAGGGCGCCCATCTTTAGAAAACGGGGCAGATTTTCCTCAGTCCTTTTGTGCGAATCATGGCGACTTTGGATGACACAGAGAATGATGTTCTGATACAGCAGGAGGTAATGGGTGGAGGCCGAAGAACTCGGGTGAGACAGCAGGTGCACTGGTTTTTAACATCACCTTGATGCTGCCGTCCGGAATGCTTGATGACATGTTGAATGGACAGGCGGAAGTACTCCGCGTTCCTGTTCACCGCCATCACTTGTAACCGTCTTTTAATCTCAGAAGAAGAATTTTCTTCCGTGATCTTATTATAAATCTTACAATAATAATATTCTGTAGACTTAGACAATATCAAGAGGACAGCTGGTCACCCCACACCTGAGTTGTCCCAGGCTATCGATGACCCATGCAGACACACAAGGACTGCCATTTCTCTTCTGGCTCGCCTAGGAAGAGATGGGGGCCGTCGTAATGTAAAACCAGCAGGGCCCCTTGCCTCGGCTGACCTATTTTCTTCTGGTTGAACTATGACGGTTGTACGTATCTCCGTGGTACAGAATGTGGTTTTCTGATACTCGCGCACAATGGCAAAACGACCCAACAGGGCCAGTAGCAGGTCCGTCACTTGCAACGGTCATCATTTCTTTGGGAATATGAGAAACCCTTCCTTCTAGCAACTTGGAAATACAGAATAACATTACTATTGCCACTCTACACCAGGGCTTATGCCTCTTAGGTACCTGTGTCTGGTACCCAGTAGCCACCCTCTTTCTGTCATCCCCACCTGGTTTATTGGCCAGGGCCTCGCATCCCGCACATCTTACTGCTTGGTTACTTTAGCTTTCGCCGTTTGGAAGGAGGCTCCGCCAGGAGGTCAGCGATTGCTGGTTTTCCCATAGCTGCCCCAGTGCCCGGGACATGGCCAGCCACGACACAGGGGCTCCACCAACACGTGAATGAAGACATAAACCAGCCGAGGTGGCATCTATTACGATGGCCTGCTTTAAAAGTAGGAAGTGGGTCCCGGACGTTCCATGACCTGTGCGAAATTCAGTAGCTAGTCAGCGGTCCACCTGGCGGGACAGTGCATTCTTCTCTAGCCTTCTGCTCCGGTCACACCTGAAGCTAAATAAAAATACTCATCTTTTCTGTCCCTTTGGGTTTGGCCGGCAGAATGCGGGCCCCCAAAGACATCCGTACCTGAGTCCCCAGAGCTGTAAAGACAGGCATGCTCCTGCATTGTCCCAGTGGACCCAGAATAAGCACAAGAGTCTTGAGAAGTGGAGCCCTGTCCTAAACTGGAGGTGCTGTGGCTGATTCTGAGATGTGAAAGCCGTGTTCAGGTGCAGCTGCTACGGGCGGATCCCCACTGACAGGGAACCTCAGCCTTGAGACCCAATGCAAGTGACTCCATCTAGTACCTGGATTAGCAAGGAAATGATTCCTCTCGGGAGCCTCCAGACGGGAACAGAGAGCCCTGCCTGGTACCACCCAGAGCACCATGGGACCTCCCGTCAGCGTGCGCAGGGCTGTGTCTTGTTTGAAGCTCTGGTGGTCATCTGTTATGGCAGCGATGGCAAACTCTTGCCATAGGGAAACACCGTGTCTCCCTGTTTCCCGGGGTTACAGCTACGCAGAGAACTGGCGCAATTATTTGGGTTCGTCAAAAAGAAGAGAAATAACTGATGTCCCTGTGTAAGACCTCGCAAGGAGACTATTGAATAATTAGCATCGATCCCGGGTTCTACAAGAAGCCTTCTCCATCTTGAGCAGAATGCTTTAACCTTTTCAGACGAAAATGAAGGGAGGACATTTCCTTTGTAGCAGATGGTGACTATAAAAATATATGAAGTAGCCGCTTGGAACAGGCATGAAGCATCGAGTTGAACCGAGTAAGCATGGTGAGGACCGAGAGGGAGAGCCCAAACCCAGCAGTGTGGGGGGACATGCAACCAGCATGGTGCACGCCTGTAACCCAAGTGGCCCAGGAGGCCGAGGCAGGAGGATCATGAGTTCAAAGCCAGCCTCCGCAAAACCGAGGTGCTGAGCAACTCAGCAAGACACCTGCTCAGGACCAAGCGGGATTCTGTGATTCGGACAAAATGGTTTTCAAGGGCCTGAAACGTAACCCAGGCAACCGTTGTCCTCATAACCCAGACGTCAGAGGTGTCGCCTGCAGCAGAGCTGATGGAAGACGGTTTGTCCCCGAGCTGCATGGCCTCCGCAGCCTCAGAGGAGCCAATGGAAGGCAAGGAAGGAAGAGGGTGCGTGGGGTCCGTCGGGGAAGTACCCAGGGTGGCTCTGTGCGATGACACCAGGCAGCTGTGTCTGTGAGCTCGAGTTAGGGTGGAGGAACACGGGAGAGTGCTAGACGCGGTGCCCCGGTTGCCTTGTGTGTCCATCGCTGTCATGAGCTCATTTATCCGCCCCCTGCTACGTGAATCTCTTAAAGGTGCCTGGTGCTTCCCTGGGCACCCGCTCACTGCTGCTCTTTAGTATAGACAGGGTGCTGTGTGCCTGCAAATACAGCCTTGAACCCGGGGCTTACAACGTGTGCGTGTGCATGTGTGCACCCGTGTGCATGTGTGTGCATGTGTGTGCACCCGTGTGCACGTGTGTGTGTGCACGTGTGTGCACCCGTGTGCATGTGTGTGCACCTGTGTGCATGTGTGTGCACCCGTGTGCATGTGTGTGCACCTGTGTGCACCCGTGTGCATGTGTGTGCATGTGTGTGCACCCGTGTGCATGTGTGTGCGTGCACACGTGTGCAGGTTTAGGCCTGTCCGTGCTCTCCGGGATCATGCACCCTGGCTCCCTGCTGCAAAATGATTCTTTTGATTGATGATGTGATGCTTCTGATGGTTTCCCAAGAGCCTCCCGATGCCCTCATTATTTGTGTGGCCAAAGATGCATTTTATTTGCGGCTGTTATGGTTTGGGTCTCGAATATCCCCCTAAAGCCCAAGTGTCGAAGGCTTGCTTCCCAGTGCAGCGCTGTCCCCGGTGGGGCTTTGGGGCCTGGTCAGAGGACCAGGTCTGTGTTTTGCCCCTGGAAGCCCCTTCTCTCTCTGCTGCTTGAGTGTCAGTCAGGAGGTGAGCGGCTCTCCTCCACCGCGCCCTTCCGCCATCGTGTTCTGCCCCACCTCAGACTCGAGCCACGGAGCCAGCCCACCATCGACTAAAACCTCTGAAACCATGAGTCAAAGTAAATCCCTCCTCTCTGTTCTTCCTGGCGGGCATTTTGTTCACAGGGAAGAAAAGCTGGTCGCACACAGGGCTTCATGGTGTTCCGAATCGTATTTCCATGGGGATTATTTCACTTGGTGTTTTCTACTTTACAAAGCTCGAGAAGTCACACCCTGTGGCCTGGAATGTACTTACCACCCCTTCCCCTCTGCCGTCGGTGACCAGGTGAAGACAGGGAAACACGGTTGCTGACTGCCGCCCGACGACTTGACTTGACCCAGGGAGGGGACAGCCTTTGGTGCCTGCCCATCAGCCAGGGCCCCAACGCGCCGCCTGTATACAGCTCCCTCCTTTATCCCCACTGGTCCAAGAGGTGTATTTCAGGTGCATAAAGAAAAGGTTGGGGCTGGGGACCTAGCTCAGCGGGGAGAGTGCTTGCCTTGCCTGCACACGGCCCTGGGTCCAATCCCCAGGACCCACCAGCCGTCCACCTGCCACACAGGTAAAGTAGAGCAGGACGATGAAAATACTTCCTCCTCTCTCCAGCCCGGGCCTGTGGATGTGAGACCCCTCCAGGGCCCCTACTCTTGTTCCCCTTCAGTTCCAGATTGTACTCTGGGCCGCTTTCCGTCAGAAGCAACCTTACCACCAGCAAATCCAGGCGCGCTGTAACATCAGCCTTCAGCAGAGCATAATTAGGGAGATAAATCCTGGGTTTAAAAGGAAGTCAGTCCTGCGGCAGCTGCAGGGCGGAGCCGAAGTGCATTTGCCGACGCGGCACAGTGGCATCTTCCTGCGCCCCTCACCTGGGGCAGATCCTGAACCTCTTCGTGTGCAGAGTCGATGCACACGTGTGCTCTGAGACATGCCCTTCTGACAGGCCTGAATACTCCTCTGTTTGGATGGCCAGGGAGAAGGTCACCTCTAACAGTGTCCCCGGCTCTCCTGGGAGCGGGCACCCTGTCCCCGTTGCTCCGATGTCCTGAATCTCCTCGCACCTCGCTCCTTTATAGCCGAATCTTCTCCCATTGAGCTCTTGTGAAGGTGGAACCAGGACTGAATTTCAGATTGGCCATTATCTTGGCAGGGACCGGAGGAAGATAAATTTGAATCTGTCTTTGAATGTCAACGGCGCCAGCAGGCTCTGTGTCAACAGCCAGATTCTCATCACGCTGCGCAGTAAACTTCAGGCCTGAAGGAAACTTGTTGAGAATTTATACGCGAAGGAAGTTAAGCCACATCATTTTCTCAACACCCCCCTTTTCTATAAAACGCGAAATGAAAAGAGCCAGCGAGGACGTGTCCTGAATACGCCCTGGCCAATGTTCTGAGCCGCTGCCACGGGAAGCCACCAACTTTGATTTTCATCCTTGTATATTTAAGTAAGAATAAAATGAAAAATCGACGCTTTCACAGTGCACACCACGTTTAAAGCACTGTACCCAGAGACGGGGCAGGAAGGTGAGCCTTGGCTTTTCTCATCAGTGTGCCCAACCACGGAGCTCTGGACATCTGGGGACCTGTGGCTGACCCCCGCCGTCTGCTCTGCCTGCGTGCGGCACGGTGTGTCAATCATGCAAACAACAATGAGTTTTGCAAAAGAGAGTTGATTCACCCAGCAGCGCAGCAGAGGGGTGGGAGACCCGGGTCTTGAATCTGCCTCCTGGAGGCCGGGGTTCAGGATATTTGTGGGATAAAGGAATCAGGGGGACTTGGGGCTTTGGGAAGGGTGACTGGAGGTGAAATCATTAGTGGCGTGGGTGCGCGATCTTCACGGCTCCTGACGGTGGGTGTGCACACACGGCTGCTAGCATGCTCTGAGGAGGGAGTTTAACCCTCTGACTTTGAAAGGCCACCTACCACAGGGGACCCTTGGGCAGACCCAAAGGAAAGGTAGGTGGTTGCAGCCAGTTTGACGCAGACAAGAGCAGCCTCCAAATTCCTGAAATCCACTTAGGCATCTGCTCCTCCCGTTTCCCATGTATCAGAGGTGTTTCCCGTGTCACCCGGAGTCCCTTGCTTACTAGGTCACCGCTAAAACTGGTGATAAAAAACCAGGAACAGGGCTGGGGTTGTGGCTCAGCAGAGGGTGGGGACATGACCCTTCCGTGGACAACAGCTGCTCTAGGTGTCTTGAGATGGATCGGTGACGTTGAAGTGGCACGCTGGGACTCAGTGTTGTATTCAGGGGTCTTAGCACGTCAGCCTCCACCTCCCTCCTTAGGAAACCCTATCTGCTGCCATCCCATGGCAGCAAGGGAAGCCGCTCCCTTCTTAACTACCCAAAGCTAATTTCCTCACTCAGGTTGCCTTGATGCAGACATCACCGGGCCATAAAAAGGGAGAGTGAATAGTGTCAGGAAAAAAATGCGTTGGTGTAAGGGCACGCACTTCCCAGCTCTGTGCACTCTTCCTATCCTTCAGGAGGGATTCTAACGGTGATCATCTGCAGGGAAGTAATTGGATCCCTTTCTTCCCCCCCCCCCCCCCCCCCGCATCCAAATACGCTCCTGGGCTCCTGGGTTGCCTCCCGGTGCAGGGGTGTGGTGGAGGGACTGTCACCCCGTCCTGTTGTGCGACGCAGGGAGACCTTGAGCCGAGCGTGTTGCTACAGGCAGGTCCGCGCGGACTGGGAGGCGGTCAAGTCTCCTGCGAGCTTGTTATCCTACCTCGCCATAAATAAATGAACGGATCCATAAAAACAGAAAGAAAGAGGATCCTTCCCTCCCTCCGGGAAGCGCTTCTACCCATGAGCGCGCACTGGGTCTTTGCACAGACAAGTGATTAAGAGAGAGATGCAGGAAACTGGCCAAGAAACAAACAGGAGGCAAGACCGGGACTCAGTTCCTGGCCCTGGAAGACATCCAAGGGAAGGTGTGTGTGGTGTGGAAATCAACCCCAACCCAGGTGCAGGCTGACGCACTCGTGAGCTCAGCCACCCTTGGGCGGGCCATGTCGCCGCCTTGAGCAGTAATTCTGAGAGTTCAGGCAGGCGCTGGGGGCGGGGTGGCGCACAGCGGAGTCCCCTCCCTGGTGTGCGCGTGTGGGCACAGGCCCCAGCTCTCAACTGACCCAACACCCCGCTGTCAACATCTTGGCATTGTTTGCACTTTCTGAACAGGGAAAACGGGCGTTTGCTTTTTGCACGGGGCTCACAGATCATAGAGCCAGTTCCGGCACAGAGATCCAGGGTGATGTGACAGAGCGGTGTGACCCCGGGCTGATGGCCTTGTCCTCTCCTGCCGGAGTCCCTGGGCTGTGCCGTTACCATGACGTTGCCACTTCAGACCGCCGTCCCCAGAAGCTTCCTGAGCTACGTGTCTGTCGGGAGCCTATTATCGCGGGAGCTCTCATAACCAGGACCTCCATCTGCCCTTGACCCCAGAGTGCCACCAGCAGCCTGGGCCCTCCTTCTCTGTCTTGCTAGGGAACGTGACGGGCAGCAGCCTAGTGCCCCGTGGGGGACGCACCAGAGCCCTTCTTCCCTGGTTTCTATCCGCCATGAGACAGGCGCAAGGAAGAGCCACCTCAGGAGGAAGCACACACCACGGCTCAGGGACCCCGGTGCAGAAATCACCACCAGGAAGGGCTTCCCGCTCCTGCCCTGCGGGGTGCAGCCCAGGGGAGAATTTCCTACAGAAATCCCGTTACACTGTCACCCGCCCGGGCCTGTAATTGAGTGGCAGATCCGCATAAATAGGCTTTTGAGAGCTAACCTAAAAAAAATCATACCCATGATATGATTTCTTGGCGGGGAGATGCCTTCTGAGTTCTAAATGATTCTAAACACATGATTTATAAGCCAGGGTTGGGGCTCTAATCCATTTCTGAATAATGCATGTTGGGGAAAAAAGAAAAAAAAAGCCTCATGAAATCTTTGCCGATAAGCAGCCCTAGAGCCTTTCCCTTATCAGCTGAGAGATGAGAGCTGAAATATTCCACGTCCGATGCCGCCTGTTCCCAAACAGAGCCCTCGCTGCCCATTCCAGACCCAGGCGGCTGCCCAAGAGGACGTGGAGATGGCGGGAGAGCCGCCAGAGCTCGGCGGCTGCTCTGGGAAGAACCGATCCTCTCCTGAATGAGGATCCTTTCCCACTTTTCAAACGGAAGATAGCGACTCGTGGGTCTCCTTGCATTTCATGATTCCTGGGCTGGATGGAACGTGGAGTGTCTAAAAAAACGTACTGTCCCCTTTGCCACATCCTGGTAGCATCCGTGGGGGCATCCTGCACCGTGGGGAGTGAATCTCCCCTAAAATAATCAGGGGGCTTCTTCTTCCACAGAATAACAGGGCGACTTTAAACACCATTTTCCTAGCAATTGGTAGAACATCAGGAATCATCCGTTAGCAACTGCAAGGAATTGAGATACCGGTTCCAAAAGGACTTGGTCTTCTGCACTGATTTCGACTTAGGAGCATGTAGTTCACCCGTTTGGGGCGCGTGGATCGGTACCTATGATGTTAGGGCCTTCTCCATGTTGAAAGCGTCATATTTTTTTATTACGTGAGTGTGAGCGTTCGTGTCTGGACGTGCGTGGAAGGTGTTCGTGTCATAAGAGTCTCGTTCTAAATGGTGCCGCGGCGGCTTTCCGGGGCGGCCTGTCGAGCTGAGCCCTTTCTCTCTCTGTGCACCCAGGTTCTCCTGGCCAGCAGCTTTGTGCCCATCTACGCGGGACTGAGACCAGTGGAATACCAAGGGCAGGTAAAGTCGCCGTCACAGAGGAGCTCACGCCAATCTCCCCAGAAATCCACCTCCTCCAAAAGGGGCCGTTTCCCATATTCTGGTCCAGATCCACGGGTTCGCATTCTTTGCATCAATAGTTTTGTTTCCAAGAAAAAGAACTGGATGCTCTTTGATCCCTTATCAAAATGCGGCAGCTCTCTCCCCGTCAGGGACACTGGTTCAACACCTGCCTCTCATCCCCCAGCACCGACTCTGTCTGACACCCAGCAGAGACAGGCTTTTTATAATCAAGCACCATTTCTACTTCACCCACACCAGCCAGCGAGGTGGGTTTAGCATCCGAGGATCTCTTTAACGTAGACAAGGTGAGCATCAGGTATTTATATGACATACGTATCCTGTCGTCCAATACCAGTCTCCGTCCGGACGACTCAGTAGCCACGTGCTTAGGACATATCATTTGTAGGGAGGTCCCTCTCTTTAGCCATCTGAAATCCTGACTGCGGCCAATTAGAAGCAATACACCCAGGGAATTTTTTTAAAGAGTGCATAAAAAATTTACCTATCCTACAAACTAGGTAAGCTTTCCTAATATCTCCTATTTTTGATGCTGTCAGTCCCAGCTAAAACATGTTCAGTCTCCAAGGAAAGTATGGCCTGTTTTGTCATTTAGAATTTTATTTGCAATACATCACGCTCGGAAGGCATCGTTCAAGTATTATTTTCCCTCTGGAAATGAGGTTGGCATTTATTTCTACATTACGTTTTTGAATAGACTTAAAAGTCGCTATCAAAAAACCAGCTTCGTACGGTGAACATTGGTTTTGTAACGATGTGAAATCTAAGTGACTTGAAAGTACCCTTTATAATAAATATACTCATTATAAAAATGGGAACTATGGTTAAGAAAAATCCTAAGGCATTTCGTGAGATTGTGCATTCACATCCAAAGAGGTGTGTCAGTTCGTTCCATGTTGCTATCACACAATACCTAAGGTTCGTAGTTTATAACCAAAAAGGTTTTAAGCTCGCCATTTGCAGACTGACAGTCCAAGGCCGAGTGAGCCCACCCGTGAACCTCTGGTGAGGATCTCTCACTTCCTGAGTAATAGAATCTCATTTTATCTGGACGGATGGCCGTGTAGCTCAAAGGTTAGTTTTCTTAGCTTGCCCTGCAGATGAGTATGCCTACCCATTGAGTTGTTGGCCAAGAAGATGTAAACTGAGATTGGACTTACAGCCAGGAAGGTGGTATACAGGCCAACGAGATGCAAGCCGAATTCCTGTGAGGCACGTGGGAAGGGAGATTGTGCATTTTCTGTTCTTCTTGTCTTCCTTTCCTGTTTCCTGGAACTTAGACGTGATGACTGCAGCCTCAGCATTCATTGTGAAACGTGAGGTCAAACATCACACCCTGGAGATGCCAAGTAGGGAGCTGGGCTCCCGAATCTTTTTCCTTTTTGGATGGGGAGGAGGGGCCCCGGTAGTAGACCCCACTCGTAGGCCAGGTTATCACAGATGCCTGCCATCCACTTGGGACAAGAGGAGCATCCTCAGAAGGAATTGTAACTGATATTCTCCAAGAGAGAGCATCAGCATCGGCAAACGGCCAACTGTCCGAATGACGATCGCGTCCACGAGGGCCCGGCGCAGATGAGAAGAAAGGCTTTAGGATTTTTTGTTTTTTTGTTTTTTTCCCTTTGGTCTGAGTTAGAATTCAAGCGATATTTTTATTTTATTTTTACAAGAACGCCTGTTGAAAATCGGTCAATTGCAGACCTCTCCCCTGAGCCTTTGCATTACGGATCAATCATCTTTCATGATTGACACACATGGGAAAGAGAATGGTGAGAGACTCTCTTCCTGTGCATTTACATAGAATCATTACCACCGTCCTTAGGCTCCCGTCTCTTCCTGACTTCGGCATTTCCCACAAAAGCCTAATTCAGTCTTTATCTCAGCGAACGGCCCCGGCCGGGCTCTCTGGACCCTCTGGATTTGGCTGGATGGGAACCTCAGTGTCCATCAGTACGGTTACGACCACGGGCCATCTGTAGACCCAAGGAGGTGGATGTGTGCCAATAAAACTTTATTTAAAGAAGGAAATGGTGGGCCGTCACTTACCAGGCTACAACCTAGAACAAGGAGTTCCCCAAGATGCACTTTCCTCTTGTAAAATGAAGGGACCGGATATGCAGTCGAGATACGGGGCCTGGAGGAAAACCTAATGTCTACGGAGTTTGCTGCCATCTGCAGCTTTAGGTATCCACTGGGGGTCTCGGAACATATCTCCCACAGAAGCTACATCACTGTTGACCCAGGCAACTAACGCTAACGTGGCGCATGCTTGGGATGTGGTCAGAGACTTTTGGAAGGGGGTAGTGGGTGAGCAGTGGTAATGAGGGGCAGCAGTGTAGGTCCAGCAATGAGCTTTATTAACACGGTGACCTTTTAATTTGTTCTTTTTAGTTATTCATGACAGTAGAATGCAGTTTGACGTACCATACACACATGGAGTATAACTTATCCTAATTAGATCCCGTTCCTGTGGCGGTACGTGACGTGGGGTTACACTGTATTCATGTATGAACGTAGGAAAGTGACATCCGATTCATTCTACTCTTTCCTGTTCCCATTCCCCTCCTTCCCTTCATTCCCCTTTGTCCAATCCAGTGACTTCTGTTCTTGCCTTCCCTGCCCCTTATTGTGAGTTAGCATCTGCACATCAGACAGAACACTCTCAGCCTTTGGTTTTTGGGGATTGGCTTATTTCCCTTAGCATGATAGTCTCCAGTTCCACCCATTTCCCAGCAAATGCCATCATTTCCTCCTTCTTCATGGCTGAGTAATATTCCACCATTATAGGTCCCACATTTTCTTTATCCATTCATCTGTTGAAGAGCACCTAGCTTGGTCAGCTATTCTGAACTGAGCTGCTGTAAAAACATTGATGTGGCTGCGTCCCTGTAGTGTGCTGATCTTAAGACCTTTGGGTATATGCTGAGGAGTGGGACGGCTAGGCCAAGTGCTGGTTCCAGTCCAAGTTTTCTGAGGAATCTCCATCCTGCTTTCCAGAGGGGTGGCACCAATTTGCAGTCCCACCCTCAAAGAAAATAAAATGTTTGGGGGTCCATCTGACAAAAGAGGTTGACAGACCTGTACAATGTAAACTGCACAACGCTAAAGAAAGAAATCAACACTTTTCAGAGTTACGGGTCGAATCTGCACGGCTGAACGGAGGGGTGCGTGTTCTGAGCCCAAAATCTCGGGGGGGGGCGCTGAACTCGGGAGTGAGGCCTGTGGCCCACAGAGCCTCCGAGCCGGTGGGATGGCAGCCTCGGAGTGTACAGAGGCGCAGAAATCATTGCTGATGGAGTCATGAAGCCATCTGATGCCTCTGTGTCTCCTAGTCATTTATCCAATCAGAACAAGCTAACAAGAGCCTAACAGAATTTGGAAAAAGGATTTTCGATTCCCTGAAACAGCAGCCATTAACCCCGTCGTAAATTGCAACACTTTTCAACTTAACGAGCCAGATTGACCCCCTTTTCATGACGGTGCACGAGTCAGACGAGCTCGCTCTTGAAGTCTCGGACACGTCCTTCATTTTCCCTGATGAGACCTGTCCAGGTTTTCACACCCTGGGTGGCGGGCTCTGTTGAGAACGTCAAGTGAGATCATTTTGCAAGGCGCCCTGTTACTCTTTTCTCGTAGATCAAGGCCGGGGGGGAGCAAGCTCGGGGTGCGATCATGTATTGGGGGGCCTTTGGTTTTGCAAACCTCCCTTTTGCAGATTTCCCTTATATAACCTGCTATATTTAAAACACAGACAGACGCCGCAATCGTGGTGATGCACATAGAGAGAGCGATACACCTACTTTCAGGTGCACAGATATTCATAGCCGTATATATACATATATATGTGAAGAATTATATAATCTTATGCGTTTTGTTCTTTTCAAAATCATGACAACATGCACATCATTGTGGGTCAGTTTCATTTTAGTCAAATCACCTATTTTTTAGTTGACTTTCGTTCCCTTTTAGAGGAGTCGGGATCCGGCCAAGGCCTTCGTAGCTAATAGAAATGCCAGCCAGAGCACGGTTTCCTAGAGGCAGGGAACACCAAGGTCACGCTCACCTTGAGCTCTCCAAGGGCCCTCCTGCTTGCTCTGAGACCCGCTTAGTTTGCTTGACGGTGGCTCTCACCCTGCACTCACCACCGTCTATAGCTTCAGAACATACGCCTGTCTTTGTGCCCAAGGGAACCTCTTTGCAAACAGAAGGGGGTTTCTGGTTGTCTTATTTATGTTTAACTTTGCTGCACAAAAATGCCCATTTCTGATTCTGACCATAAACAATGGGACCTGCTCCCCGGGCCGGGGAGGTTTTCTGATTCCGTCCAGAGTTCTCCCGAGCTCCGTCAGCAACACAGGCACAAAGATTCCCTTCGCTCCCAACACAGCCGCACAGTCGGATGAGCACCCAGGCGTTCTGATTGACAAGGACACCCAAAGCGTGCACCTTAGGACCGGGAAGGCCAGTCGCTGTGGACAAGGCCCCGCTCCTTCTCTGTGCGTGGGACTCGGGCCGCCCATGGCCACTGACGGACGTGCACCTTCCTCTCCACAGAAGTGGGTGGACGGAGGCCTCACCAACAGTCTCCCCGTCCTGCCTGCAGGCCGCACAGTGACCATCTCCCCTTTCTGTGGACGGCTGGACATCTCCCCCCAAGACCAAGGGCAGCTCAGCGTGTACATCAAGGTCACCAACCAGGACATCATGGTGAGTCATCACCTTCAGTGACATTTACAGTGCCCTCATCCACGGGAAGTCCCCGCAGAATGAATGCAGCCTGCAGTCCCGGCCTGGCAATTCTCAACCGGGGGCCTGGGGCTGTCAGGATGCAGTCCGTCTGCTGCTGGTGAAGTCACTTTTTTGTGGGAGGGGAACAAGGGATTGAACTCAAGGGCACTCGGCCACTGAGCCCCCTCCCCAGCTCCATTTTATATTTTATTGAGAGACAGGGTCTCCCTGAGCTGCTTAGGGCCTCCCTTTGGCGGAGGCTGGCTTTGACCTCACGATCCTCCTGCCTCAGCCTCCCGAGCTGCTGGGATGACAGGCGTGAGCCTCCGTGCCCGGCTTAATTAACGGACATTTTGCGTAGCTTTTCCTCTCTCTTCGGCTCTTTCCCACATCAATACACTTGGTAGGCCGTCGGTGCAGTTTTCGATTGGGTCATTTATTCATTTAGAAAGATGGAAGAACTGAAATATTGGAGAATGTTGCAGAGATACTTAGGGACCCAAATGAGCAACGGACATAAAAGTCTCTTAATCTCACGGATCTGGACCTGGGGCGATGGCACCCCCTGGAGATATTTGGGGTTGTCCTATCTTGGGGTGGCTCCAAGCATCTCGGGGGTGAAGGCTGTCTGTCCTACAACTTGAACTTGTGTCTTTCCCTCCTAGTTGTCCCTGCCCAACCTCATGAGGCTCAACCAGGCCCTCTTCCCTCCGAGCAGAAGGAAAATGGAAGCCCTGTGTCAGCGTGGATTTGATGACACCGTGCAGTTCCTGCGCAGGGAAGGCTGGTTTGAATAAAACGCCGGAGAGCTTAGAAGGAAGGCACAGCAAGTTGCGGATGATTTTGGCGCCTTCTCATTAAACCCTTGTTTTTTAAAAAAAAAATCTTCCAGGACTCTGTCCATTGAATGATGTCCCATTGCAATGTGTTTATTTTTAATACTTGAATCGGTGCTTGGTGCAGGGAAGAGGGCATTGGATTCGAGTTGGCAGCGTCGTCAGGTGGTGAGGAATGGTCTTGGCATCTCCTCCTGCATCAGCTCACGTGCGGATCCAGGCCACAGGGCGGCGGGGCGGCGGGGGGAAGAGGAATCTGGGAAATAGGCAGCATGTTTTAGGATCTGGGAGGGACTTAGACAAAATGCTGCTGAGCACCAAGAGCCGAGTGAAGCCAAGTCGACGACGAGCAGGAATTGAAATCCAGAGTGACCAGGCAGAACCCGTTTTTAAATCAGACTGTGCGGATGCCGCGTCCCACTTCCAGAAGCGGCATCCAATCACGGAGGGCTGACTGGCTGAGACCGCCTTCAGTCTTGCATCTGTTTTGATGGGGTCTCGCCGAGCAGGAACTCTTAATCACCCAGAGGCACTTAGAAACAAACCAGTTTAATGGCGTGGATTTAATTGTCCTGCATTCCTCTTCTTTACCCCCGTGAAACCATTCTTTAAATCAGTTTGATGGTTCTCAAAAGCCCCAGATACACAATTTTTACACACAAACACCAATTATGGCCTCTTTTCTTAGGAGTTCTGCAGAGACCCCGTCTACAGTAATGACGGTCCTGGGGGTGTGTATTCCATCTACGTGAGCGAACGTGGTTCAATCTCCATTTGTGGCTTTATGAAGTGACAGGAAGACTGGATCATCAGTTCACGTTGGTGCCAGTTCATCCAGTAGCTAAATTTTCAGCTGTGCCTAAGATTTTTCACCTTACTCTTTCTCTCTCCTTTTGCAAATATTCTATTTGCATGATCTTTCCATAACTACTTTTGGTGTGTATGGAGGATACCGGGGATTGAACTCAGGGGCACTCGACTGCTGAGCCCCCTCCCCAGCCCTATTTTGCCTTTTATTGAGAGACAGGGTCTCCCTGAGTTGCTTAGGGCCTCCCTTTGGCGGAGGCTGGCCTTGACCTCGTGATCCTCCTGCCTCAGCCTCCTGAGCCGCTGGGATGACAGGCGTGCACCACCGCATCCAGCCATAACTTCTTTCTTCAAGCAAAATAACTTGCTCTCTCAGATTTTTTTGAAGAATGCATTGTAACCCACTACATATATCCTTGACCATGTGGGTGGATGATCCTTTCCTTAAAAAAAAAAAAAAATTGTGAGATGTAGACAAATAAATGTGCGGCGACTTCCTCGTGCAACATACAGCAACGTAATGAAGCACAAGATCTGTGCACCCCAGGGCGTTCCTCAGAGGAGCCGTACCAAGTCCTCAGGGAGGCCAGCCACGGAGCATGCGCTGTCAATCTCTGGCGTGTGTCCCCGGGTGTCTAGACAAACAGAATTCCATGTAGCATCAGCCCTACCATTTGGGGTCAAAATTCTGCAGCGTGCTTGAGCCGACGGATACAAATTTGGAAGAGATTTTGAGACCCAGGTACTGAGATGTTTGCAGGGTGGTTACTGGGGCAGACTGCTCGGGGAGTCTACAGAGGCCATCCCCTAATGTCTTTGGACCCGTCCTTTAAAATCCAACTTGTCTTCCTTTTCTGCTTTCCCATCACGGTCTTCGTAACTACGGGAACCCAGCGCCTCCATTGACGACTAGAGAAAATGAAGTTCAGGGATGCTCTTGAGGAGCAAGGCGTGCACCAAACAAAGAAAGCAAGGAGTCCGCCGGTTCTGGTTGCCCAAGATCAGGTGCAAGATCAGCAATGCAAGATCCCAGGAATCTTGCAAAGAAACTCGCGGCTCGCAGCAATGAACATTTAGATTCCGTTTACCCTGCTTCTTTCTTTATCGTAGTGATAAAAAAAAAAAATGAATGTCATGATAGAAAAACTCCCTCTTTATAAGTACTGATCCTACAGAGTTCTTTGGACTGTGTCACTTTTTACGGCCGGGGAACCAGTCATTACCACAAGTTCAGTGCGTCGAGGATTTTCTTGCTCAAGCTCTATCTAGATGATGGCAAAACCAGCCTAAAAGTGGGAGTGATTATCTGCATCCCTCGAGGCAGGAGGAGACGCAAGTCCCGTGGTTCAGGAAACTCAGAGAGTCGTTCCAACGGTGATCGTGATTTGCAGACTGACAGTTTTCTTGGGATGAACTTACCACGGAACTGGTCAGCTCTGCGCTCTGATTGGTCTCAGCTCCAACCTCATTCAAGTCCGGCCACCTGTCCCTCCCGATGGTGTCTTTTGTGACAAAAGGGTGCTAGTCGGTATGACATGTGTCTCTTGTGCCTTCCGCCTGGACCATGATGTCACCCCTTATGGTCTTCGTGGCACAGGAAGTTTGGAGATTAAAAACCTGGTCTTGGGTTCATCTCTTGGGGCCGCCACATCAAGGACGGAGAACCGGATGGCTTTGAAGTACACCCATCCAGCCCGTCTGTCTGTCTTCACAAGATCATCTTTCCTGGGTGTATTTCTGTGTCCTGTCTTGTTCTTAGAAGGACACCCTTGATTCAGGCTAGATATCATGCCAAGTAACGGCTGCCATGCTTCTTTCCTTTGTAGTTAGTAAGTATCTTGTGGAGAGAGATTTTCAGATGATATACAAAGTTCTAGCTCCTCATCAAGCTCTCAAAATTATTCCTATCCCAAGGTGTTTAGTTATGTGGCCTCCTGGTTTCCACTGGGTATAGTCTCTTATAATCTATCCCCACTTACATTGACGTTCCCATTGTCCCGAGGGTGCTCATCGGGAACCTGTTTAGCCGACTCTTGTTGACAGTTCACGTGGTACTTGGAGCCCTTTCTCACTTTCAGCAACAAGATATCTCAGGCTCATCTTGTTCTTTCTCTGCCTCAGCCTTGAAGTCATCCCTGCCTCCAAGGGGTGTTGCTTCTGTCTAGTGGAAATGGCATTTGTATTTATGGTATCTATAAACCCAACTTATTAGACAAATAACCATGATCGATAGTGGTGTGTGGCTGCTACCAGGCTATCTCAGTGATCCATCCATCGATCCATCCATCCATCATCCATGTACCCATCAGTCCATCTATCCTTCCATCCATCCATTCATCCATCCATCCATCTTTCCATCAATCCATTTATCTATCAATCCATCCATCCTTCCAACCAACCATTCATCCATCCATCAATCCATTTATCTGTCAGTCCATCCATCCTTCCAACCAACCAACCATCCATCCATCCATCCATCCATCCATCCATCTTTCCATCAATTCATTTATCTATCAATCCATTCATCCTTCCAACCAACCATTCATCCACCCATCCATCAATCCATTTACCTGTCAGTCCATCTATCCTTCCAACCAACCATCCATCCATCCATCCATCCATCAATCCATGTCCCCTGAGTCCATCTATCCTTCCATTCATCCATTCATCCATCCATCCATCTTTCTATTAATCTATTTATCTATCAACCCATCCATCCTTCCAACCAACCATTCATCCATCCATCCATCAATTCATTTACCTGTCAGTCCATCCATCCTTGCAACCAACCATCCATTCATCCATCCATCTTTCCATCAATTCATTTATCTATCAATCCATCCATCCTTGCAACCAACCATCCATTCATCCATCCATCCATCTTTCCATCAATTCATTTACCTGTCAGTCCATCCATCCTTGCAACCAACCATCCATTCATCCATCCATCCATCTTTCCATCAATTCATTTACCTGTCAGTCCATCCATCCTTGCAACCAACCATCCATTCATCCATCCATCCATCTTTCCATCAATTCATTTACCTGTCAGTCCATCCATCCTTGTAACCAACCAACCATTCATCCATCCATCTTTCCATCAATCCATTTACCTTTCAGTCCATCCATCCTTCCAACCATCCATCCATCCTTCCATCCATCTTTCCATCAATCCATTTATCTATCAATCCATCCATCCTTCCAACCAACCATTCATCCATCCATCAATCCATCCATCCATCCATCCATCCATCCTTCCAACCAACCATCCATCCATCCATCCATCCATCAATCCATGTCCCCTGAGTCCATCTATCCTTCCATTCATCCATTCATCCATCCATCCATCTTTCCATTAATCTATTTATCTATCAACCCATCCATCCTTCCAACCAACCATTCATCCATCCATCCATCAATTCACTTACCTGTCAGTCCATCCATCCTTGCAACCAACCATCCATTCATCCATCCATCCATCTTTCCATCAATTCATTTACCTGTCAGTCCATCCATCCTTGCAACCAACCATCCATTCATCCATCCATCCATCTTTCCATCAATTCATTTACCTGTCAGTCCATCCATCCTTGTAACCAACCAACCATTCATCCATCCATCTTTCCATCAATCCATTTACCTTTCAGTCCATCCATCCTTCCAACCATCCATCCATCCATCCATCCATCTTTCCATCAATCCATTTATCTATCAATCCATCCGTCCTTCCATCTATGTATCCATCCACCCATCTTCTATGAACATGCATCCATTCAGCAGTCATACCCAGTTTCACAGCTCATTCTAGTTTTGTCTTATCCTATTCTTACAACTTTCCTCTGGCACAGAGAACTCTGTCTTGGGTTATGATCATTCTTCAGTCAGTGGTCCTCGTGGCCCTGAAGCCATCTCTACTCCCACCCCGTCCCCTGTGGGGATACACGCTCTCTCTCTCGGCTGCACTTGGAACACCCGGGCTGATTGCTGGGCAGCGTGGGAATTCTGTGAAAGTTTCCTTGTCTTTTCTGTGTCCTCTTAATAATTAGCCTTTACATCTTTGGTTGGGTTTTCATTTCGACTGTCAGTATTCTACACTCGTAAACATTTCTCCATATTTCGTCCACCCTGCATCACGTCTTTATCACACTTCTTCTCAGGTTCCTTCATTCATGGGCTTCTCGTGAACCAAGTTCCTTTTCCTCAAATCCATTGTATGCTGTCCCTGGTGCGTGCAACACTGCTGCTGGTCATGTGCTGCTCGCGGTGCTCAATTCTATCTCCAGTTGTAACAAACAGATTCTCCGGGGTAGTCCTTATGGACCGTCATACTGACTGCGATTGTGAGAGCTCTGTTTGCTTGTTTGTGACCATTAATTAATTCTTCCCCGCACCCTGACTGTCAGTACGGCACAGCCATCCCACCATCCCTGTCTTGTTCCTGTCTTAAAAGAAGGTCTTGGGTTTCTTTTTTAAAATAAAGGAAGGAAAGTTAAATAACTTTCATCAAGCTCACAGGTTTATCCTTTTCCCAGTTTATTTAGAAATATCATTTCTCCAGGACTTTTATTTTTAGTTTGTTCTTTTTAGACATTTTTAGTAGAGTGTATTTTGACATTACACCTACATGGAGTCTAACTTATTCTAATTAGGATGCCGTTCTTGTGGTTGTACGTGATGGGGAGTTTCACTGGTCATGTGATGGGTTTAAAATGAATGACGGATACACTTGGCATTTTATGTGTGATCATCTGCATTTGATGCACTATTATTTACATAGTATACATATTTGTGCATTTATGCATTATTCTGTTAATGCAGTGGATTACATACAAATATCATAGATGTGCATGTATAATATGCGTATCATATACAATGTATAGCATCCTCACATATATGTGCATTATATGGTTTAGATAGGGGGTGTCCCCAGAAGACTCATGTGAGACAATACAAGAATGTTCAGAGGTGAAATGGTTGAGTTTTGAGAGTCTTAACCTAATAGTGGATTAATTCACTGATATGGATTATGTGGGTGATAGTTGTGGGCAGGTGGGGTGTGGTCCCTGGGCTGTGCCTTTGGGGTCTCTGTCCTGTCCCTTGTGAGCAGAGCTCTCTCTGCTTCCTGGTGTAGACTCATAGTGGATTAATCCACTTGGATGGACTCACTAGGTGTAGACTCATAGTGGATTAATCCACTTGGATGGACTCACTGGGTGGTGACTGCAGCAGGTGGGGTGTGGCTGGAGGAGGGGTCCCTGGGCTGTGCCTTGGGGGTCTCTGTCCTGTCCCTGGTGAGCAGAGGTCTCTCTGCCCCCCTGGTGCCCTGTCCTGAGCTGCTCTCCTCCTCCAGGCCCTGCCGCCATCTTGTTCTGCCTCCCCTTGGGCCAGAGCCATGGAGTCAGCCACCAGGGACTGGACCTCGGAAACTCCAAGTCAAAATAAGCTTTTCCCCCTCGAAGTTCTTCTTGTCCTGTTGGGTCTTTTGGTCACAGCAACGAAAAAACTGACTAACACACTCATTGTTTATATGTTGTAGAATTTAATCTTTCCATTTAGGAGCATTTTCCATCTGATTCCACACCAGAAGGTTAATGTGTAGTTTCTGTATGTCTCCCACAATTTCTAGGTATTAGACTTCTTTGCCGCTATTATGAATGAATTTTATCAGTTTTTAAGTTTTTCATGATACAAACAGATCTTGATATAAACTTTGTATGTACCTGTAGACGTTTTAATGATTTTTTTTCACTTTCCATAGTAATTTTTCAGTTCCCTACATTGGACTTTTAGACAATTATGACCATTATGTGTGTATCATATACAGATAAATGTATAGAAATACACTTATATATAATGGAATATATGATAACACATAAACTATCTATAAATTTCCATGTAATATAGATATATAGACTATACGTACTATTTTCATGTAATTTATTCCTGTGTCTCTCAATAATTATCTGCTTGGTTCTGATGTCTGTTGGTCTGTTCACCTTTTGATATTTGGATTTGAATTATTTCAACAGTAAAATTCTAAATTTGGGTCCCTATGTGAATTGCCTAAAGGAAGGGGAAAAAAAAAATTCTCGCCAGATACAGTGCTTTGACAAATTTCCCTATGCATGCTACATTAATAAAACAGCTACACTCAATTAAGAAGTAAAAGAAGTGTCAATAAATTATCACTCAAAAATTATCCACAGTCAAATGGCAAACCTCATTCCTCGTAATAAAGCATGGAAGAAATCTTCACTATATCAAGGATAAAGCAAGTGTGTTTGACATCTCTACTACGACGCTGATTGTTCTGAACGTGCTAGAAGAGACCGCCACGGAATCAAGGCTAAAAATGGAGAAAACAGCTCAACCATTACCAATTGTGAATTTCCCCTAGCACTGTGCGCGTAACTGAACACACCGCAGGTACTCAGTGGTTGAGAAATAGATGAATGCCCAAATGCATAAGAGTGTAATTAGTGAACGGAAGAAATACATGACAAAATTTTCGTTAAAGTGTCTATAGGCTCCTAGAAAAGTGAACTCCGTGTTTCTATCGGGAGAAATTCAGAAAGGGGCAACATGGATTCCCAATAGCAAGAGACAGGTACCACGTCTAGAAACTGTGGAAGACATAAAGACATTTCATTAGGTATTGTGACAGCAGAATGCGTTTTGATTCATTTTACACAACTGCAGCCTAGCTTTTCATTTCCCTGGTTGTACACAATGTCGCTTTGCACCATACGGGCAGTCACACATGGACCTGGGGTGCTGATGGACGTCTCATTCCACCATCTTTCCTACCCTCATGCTCCAGCCTCAACCCTCCCTCCCCTTTGCCCCATCAAAGTTCCTCCATCCCCCTCCCTCCCCCATTATGGATCAGCATCCACTTATCTGAGAGAACATTCAGCCTTTGATTTTGGGGGACTGACTGACTCTGCTTACCATGATATTCTCCAGCTCCATCCATTTACCTGCCAATGCCATAAGCTCAGTCTTCTTTATGGCTGAGTAATATTCCACTGTGTAGATATACCACATTGTCTTGATCCATTCATCTGCTGAAGGGCACCTAGGTTGGCTCCACAGTTTAGCTCTTGTGAGTTGTGCTGCTATGAACATGGATGTGGCTGTGTCCCTGTAGGATGCTGTTTTTAAGTCCTTTGGGTATAGACCCAGGAGAGGGATAGCTGGGCCAAATGGTGGTTCCCTTGCAACTTTTTCTAATGTTCTTTTTACTTTTTAAAAATTTGACCTTTCTTAATTGGACCTATTCCAGGGTACCGTGTTGGTAATTTGATGTCGCTCAACAAGGTGCCACGATCCAATCAGCTTAGTTTGCATTTCCATCTCCTTAAACAGTCCTCGCTCCTTGTGTTGGGTCACTGAGACCCTTTTACATGTTTTCAGCCCGGGGCCGAGTTTCCCCACCACATCAGACCTTGTACACAGGCAGAGTCTGTGGAACTGTGGGTATCCAAAAACGTGGCTCCTTCATCATTTTCCCAGTGTCCAACCTGGTGATTGGTCAAGCTCAACCACGATTATTAAAACTGCCCGTATCCCATATTTTTCCATCTTAATGGCAGACTCGTGTCTTTTCTTAGCTATTCTTTCTCATTTAAAAAAAATCTATGAAGAGATCATTGATAGGAGAGTTTCTTGCCCAGAGTTTTTCATGCATATGAATGAAGCTCAGAGAGGTCAAGGGAAGAGGGCAGAATCACCAGGATCTAGGTACAGCCCAGGACTAGACCTGGCACATTGGCCCGCGAAGCAGGAACGAAGGCATCTCCGTGTGGCATTAGGTAGCCGCTCTCTGAGCAGAATTCACACTGTTCCATGTTAGTGGGCACAGAGCAGGGTGGGCATTCGGGGATTTTGTCGGTTCTTACAGCACAACTCACGTAAGTGCCTGAGCACCCTGGATGACGCACATCCCTGACCCTCTGTGAGCTTGGGGGCTGATGTGCTGGAAATCTGATGGAGGATCACACGTTGACTTCTCCAGCCTCCATTTTTCCATGTCAACGTGGGAACTAGTTCAGACAACATGGAACTATGGAAACCTTTGTGTGCGTGTGTGTGCGTGTGTGCGTGTGTGTGTGTGTGTGTGTGTGAGAGAGAGAGAGAGATCAACTCTCCCGGGCCCATATCCCCGGTGACCTATCTGCTCCAAGTAGGTCCCTGCATCCAGTCATATTTACTCATCAGTGGATCAGATTAATCTTAATCCTGTCGCCTCCTTCTTTTTACCTGCCGGCTTACGTTGCATGTTTTGCTCCCAGTGACAAAGCACGGGAACGAAGGATTCATTCTACCCCTAGCCCAGGAACACTCCCCCGCAGCAGCGCGGTCCTCTGCCTCCTCTGAAGTATTCTCAGGCAGATGCTGTCAATTAGCGCCTCTCGCCTGCGCATTACAGGAGCTTATTCCCCGTATTCCAGGGGGCATCAGAACGTGGGCCTCGTCTCCCCTCGACCAACAGCTAATCCACGGCTTAATTTCCACCAGCCGCAGGCAACGCGGAATTTATTCCCGCCTCCTCCTCCTTTAATGTTGATAAATTCCTCGGCATCCCCAGAGTCTGCGTGCGTGAAGAGCACCGCTGTCTTTACCTCCCCGTGGGACCCACTTATATTTCTGCAGCAGGCTCCTCTGCATATCCACGTTTTATTTAGGCAGCCCATAAAGCCAAAGCTTATTAATTGAACAAATTAGATTTCCATAGACGGGTAGATATCGATCACACACCTAGTCCAATCCTTCTAATCATTTCATGAAAAGCTCAGGCGGGCGACCAGATCTGGTCTCCTTCACGCTTGAAGCATCCTACGGAGCGGGAACGGTATTCAGTGTGGAAAATTGAATCGGCTCACTTAGATGAATCGGGGCCAAAGGGCCAATTCCTTCGCTTTCCTGGTGTGTCTTTATGATCCGTGTTGTTTTTCTCTCTGATTCATCTTTAGCGTTGCCTTTCTTGTGTTTCATCCATTTTACCAATTGCACACATTGTATTTCGATCATCTCCCACAACCTAAAGGCAAAGACCGAGTATTCCAAACAGACTGAAGCATCCGGTTTAGGCACCAGCTTTTCCTGGGGTGCCTCACGGTACCTTCCGGTCCCCTCCAAGGTGATTCTGCTCGAGTTGGTTATGCAACAGCAGAGACTCTACTTTCCTAGTCAACGTCTGTCCCCTTCCTTGTCCATCCCATTTCTTGGTGACCTTAGCTTTTACCTATTCCTTTCCCTGGACCTTCATGGGGGTAAGTAAATTCTAAACTAAATCCTAGTCTGTAAATTGGTGACCCCCAAGTTCTGGGTCTGGCCCAGACTTCCCAGCATATGTCCCCTGGGAACGTCAACTCCACCTTCCGTGTACCGACGGCGGCAGGAAGCGGCGTCAATTGCGGGTTCTGAAGGAGACCCACTCAAATCCAACTACATCTCAACATTCGGGTCATTCTGGCTCTTGGACATAGCTGTTTTTATTGCCCATCTATGGGACAGTTTTGAATATCGATTGGATTCTCATTATTCCGGTGAGATTTTGGCCTCCAGGGCTTGATCCCCACAATGACCACGTGCTTTTAATGATGCCTCCCACCCGCCACCCTGAGCTCACGTCCCGGGCTGTTCATCCTGGGGGACGGTCAGTCCTGTCTCTGTGAGTTTGTGCACCTTTTTAAGGTTTTTTTTTTTTTTTTTTTTTTGGATGATAAAAAATAAAATGAACCAAGTTGCTCTCGATAGCCATCTGCCTCACTGGAGAAATAGTTCCCGAACACCCTCGCAGACTCTCACCAGCTGTGAGTCGAAGACCAGATTGTTCCCTAGGAGTTGAAACAGGTGTTTTGCCCACCATAAATACAGTTAGACAGATGGAAGGTTTAGAATAAAGAAAAACCCTCCCAAGTAAGATCCCATTATCTGGTTCTTCCTGAATAATCTACCACTATCTATAGAAGGTTATTTATGGGAGGAGCGGCATGAAGGAGTGGAAAAAAGAATAGAGAAAACCTTTGGTTGATGGTTTATAACAAGACGTTGCAGATTGAGGAGCACTAAGCACGCCAAGTGCAAAGCGCCGAATTACTCGACCTCGACACCCCCATTTTCCTATCACGGTGAGTTCTTGGACTCGTTATTGTTTTCCCCATTATGACAACATTTGTCTAGATGACATCTGTGTCCCCTGCGGAGTGATTTAAAGCTCGGTTTGCATTCTGTGTGTGTTCATTTTTTTTTTTTTAATAAGGAGCCTCGTTCTGTTCGTGACACCAGATAATGTGCAAAAACATTCATAGAAATATGATATTCCTGGAATTTTATAGAGGGGGAGAGTCACTTGTACCATCGCTGCTGCTTTTTACATGCAAAACATTTTCCAAACTGTAATCTGAACAGAAGCCGTTTCCCCTGGGGGTTATTTTAGGGTGAAGAAGTTTCTGAGCCTGACGCCATCTGACGGGTTACTTTTCGGGAGGTTGAAACCCTCTAAGCAAATCAGAGTATATGTATGTGCATATGCACACACACACACATATATATATATATGGAAAGACAGAATATACATATGATATTCTCTATATATGTTCTAGAGAGAGAGAGAGAATATAGACACAGAACATCTCCGTGTCTAGAAATCTATCTATCTATCTATCTGTTGAGCGACACATGTTGATTTTCAATCTGCACAAGTCAAATGCCCACTGATCCTCTGCGACGTGGACACTGGCTGTTTTTAGAAGATTCGCATCCGGTCGCCAGCGTTCTTTTAAACGTTTTGTGAGGTTTGTTTAACGTTCGTGATGCTGAGGATGGAATCCACAGTCTCATGCATCATGCTGGGCAAGCACCTTACCACGGAGCTGTGTCCCCAGTCCAGTGTTGTGATGCAGAACGAGAATGCACCTTGTCCAAAAGCCGATAGGGTCTTTCCAAACACAACGTCTCCAGGTCTGTCCTGCGTAATCATGTATCAGGAGTAGTCTACTCAAGCCCCCCTATTCTTTGACTTGCTGTTTTTATTAGTTCTCTGTGTGCATTAAAACTTTCACGGTCATTTCCTACTTATGGTCACTTGGATTCCTCGTGACCCTGGGCATCTACCTCTGCACATTGCAAATATTCCCACAGGGCCCACCTTTCTAGAAGGTTCACTGCTGGTACAAATGGAATACGCGATGAGAATTCCGCAGGCACCCAGGTTGACCGCCCTCGACACCCACAAGTCGAACCCAGATGCACCCTGTTCGTAGTTTCGGAGAATATTTCCTTCCACACTTTCATGAGACGCAATGCACCCCATTTCCGCTTTGAGCTGTCTTGAGTGAGGGTCAGACGAAGATCATCTTATATGGCAAAGAAAAAGAAACTCGCCCACATCTCCTAGACGTTAACACAACGTGGAGGCGAGCCTTTGATGAGAGTGTTAAATCTCCGCGTAAAAGGTGTTTCTCTTGGAAACAGCTGATCTCACGGTAAGTTTGCTAAACATTCTGCATAATATCAGATCACAATTCATGGTGGAGGCAAGTCTCTCTGCCAGATTTACACACCAAGCACACTTTATCAATATGCGCTTAAATATGAATCGACACTGTACATACTCAGCTACCAATGTGGTGTTTGCTTAGGGTTCCTCTACATTTAACTCTTCACCCAGGAAAATGATGAATGGGATTGGAAACCCATGCACATATCCCAGAAGACGATGAATCCAGTTTCTCTGCCGATTTAAAATCTTAGGACAAAGTGCAGGCGGCGTCTGAAGAGGGAGAAAATCAGACAAGAAGTGTTCTCCCAACATCCGAAACGTCATTCCTTGCTGCATTCGTCCACGTAGTCCCTAGACGTCCATCAAGAGGCACCCTAGTCATGCACACCCAGCCGCAATATCATGTGGAATATCTTGGGGGTCCAAAATTTAAGATCAGGTGGGAAAACAGAATCAGAGAGACAACAATAACCGGTAAACCTAGGAAATCTCTGATCATGGCATACAGACTTTTCACATAGAGATTTCCCTAAGGATTTTCCATCTGGAGGGATTTACATTGATGGCCGGCATTTCACCATTCTTCAGGGTGAAAGATGTTCATTGGAGGGACACTTTTCTTTTTCTTCTTTTTTTCTATTTTCCTTGAGCACCTTGTTCCTTATTTTTCTGAGTTTGTCTCGCACTTGTTAAACATTTTCAGAGGGTCCCCACTACGGTCTCAGAAGCGAGCGTTCTGCAGATACTGGAAATGGACCAACAGCCAAGCACCAACTTTGTTTAACCTCTACGGCCTGCAATCCCAATGAGCTCTGCTGAATTTGCACTGAACACAGATACTCTCAGTCCCTCGAATCTGAACCTGAGCTGTCTGCCTCCTCACAGTTGCAGGAAGACCCTGTAGCTTGGATTTTCTCTATGCTAGCATCTCGTACCTGTTGCAAAATCGACTCTAAAAGGCCATTTCCGTTCTAGTTTTTCTTTACCCGTTATGACACTGAGGGGCTCCTGTCGGGCCACCTCTCTTTCCGATTAACTCGGTAAGCAGGCACCCAAATGCATGGAAATTCTCATTGCTAAAAAGTCATTATGTGGATTCAAAAGGTGGGAGAGACTCGGGATGCAACTTAGAGGTACAGAGCATGCCTAGCCTAGGCAAGGCTCGGACTTTGTTCTCCAGCAATGCAAATAAATAAATAAATAAAAATAAATCAATAAAAGTTTCAGGTGAAAGATGGACCACAAGGGGGAGGTGGAGTGGGCGTCGCTGGGGGAGAGGCCGGCTGCTTCGTAAATACTGCTGCTGCAGGACAGAAGAAGTGCAGAAGGTCCCCGGGGCTGAAGACAGAAGGGAGATGTCTGGAAGCAGGAGCGGTGCTAGATTGGAATGAGCTGAATCATCTGCTGCAGGCGTCGTCCGCGGTGAAGAGTGGGGGAGAAGACAGGGGCATGTCCTGGAGACAGACGGGCCCAGCCTGCACAAGGAACGTGCCGTTTCAGGGAGATGAATCTGCCATCCCTGAGTGGGAACCAGGAGAGACGGTAGGAGCCAGTTTGGGAGACGATCATCAGTGTGTGAAGGGTGTAGACGGCTCTGAATCCAAGTCATGGCAGAGAAGTCGATGAACCTCCTTTTCCCGGAATGCTGGTCCAGTCATTCAAACGGAGACCCCCTGCAGCTGAAAAGATTCAAACGAGAAGAAAACGTGGCCAAGATATCCTTGAAGGAGATCTTTAAGAGATTCAAGAGTCTCAAACCCTCCGAGAATTTCCAGACTATTAGTTTTGGAGGAAAGCCTGAACCCAGAGAAGTTAGGTAAAGAGTAGAACTTCCAGACTCTTATGGCCCAGACAGAAAGGCCAACATCACAAGGATAGAAAGGGGCAGGGAGGAGATAGTGCCCAAGGACCCACTTCCTACTGTCTCCACCACCTCCCAATAATCCATTTAAATGGATTAATCCACTGATGAGGTCAGAGCCCTCCCGATCCATCACGTCCCCCCAGAGCACCGCCTTTGGACATTGCTGCATGGGGGACCATGCCTTCAACACATAATTTGGTGGGGGGAGATAGTTCATATCCAATCACAACCGACATCAATCCCAAGTCCTTGAGAGAGTAGAGAGTGGTCTAGACAAGACGGATCTGGTTTTGCCCAATTGGGAGAACTGCAGGCATCAAAAGTCAATGTGGAGGTTGCTCTGCGGGATGCGTTGTAAGGATGGTGAAAGCAATTACTGAGCGCACAGAGCTTCCAAAGGAGTGGTGTGGGGCGTGGAGGAGGGAAGGCGCAGACTTGCAGGTGTGACAGCGAGGGCCAAGTCACCGAGCCAACTCCAGCCAAAGGCTTCGGGTACGAGCCACATATTAAGAAGAGAGTCTCACGAAAAACCATTGAGGGCCAGGGAGAAGCAGAGAGGGGAGGGAGATACGCAATCGCCGTAGGAGTGGCATGTATCAGGGGAACCTTGCAGCAGCCGAGGCTCAGGAAAAGAGCCAGGGGTCCCGAGAGCCAGCCAGGTCAACGGTGTCGTCTGCAAAACGAGGGAGGACGTGACGGGCAGAAAGTCTTGCATGACCTCAGAGACAGCAGGTTCAGGAACAGGAGAGCAGATGAAATGGGTTTCCGAGGGAGAAAAGCGAAAGAGTAAGAATCAGATATTGTCAGGAAAATTCTCGGCTGGGCGACGCTCATGCCCTGTGACACTCGTGTTGGAGTTTCATCCCCACTGTGAGGTGTTAAGAGCTTAGAAACTTGAAATTCAAGTCCGGTGCTTGGAGAAGAGACCTTTGGGACATGGTGAAAATATCAGATTTTCAGCCCCCGTGACTGAATCCTGATGGTTTTGCAAGAAGAGGGAGACAGACCAGAGGACATAAAGGCATGCCCAGACTCCATCTCTCACCACGTGACGTTGCCCTGCACCGTGTCCAGGCTTTGCTAGCAAAAGGTCCATCACCAGAGGCAGCCTGGACCAGGAGCCAAAGTTAGCATCCTTTCTTTATAACGTACCCAGTCCGTTACCAGCCAAGACGTCGGACGAAGCCAGCCTGTTTTGCATGAAAAATGGTGGACCAAAGTCCTCTCTTGGGGGAAAGAATGGTTCTTCCCAAGAGACACCTGGAAATGTCCACCATCGCACAAGACCCCAAAGAACTTGGATGCCCACGCAGCTTCCCTAGCCGTCGGCCCATGCAGGCTGGACATAATGGTCAGTAAATGGCATTCTGCCATCCGTGTGGCTTGCACGGTTTCCTCTGTGCTCAGAACTGAGGGTGGAGTGCACCAGGCAGACGGAGCAGGCTCGATACGGTTGGCTTTTTACTTCTGGCTTTAGGTGGTACCGGGGACCCCACCCTCACACCCTCATGCATGCTCCGTGACCAGATGGGAAGCACCGCTCTTTCCTGCCATCTTCTGCACACACACCCCCACGAGGTTGAACCCATCTTGGGAACATCCCCGTGAAGTCATCGAAGCCAAGTAGCCCGTTTAACCAGGTGGATTGCTTTTTCCTTTATGATGGACGGGGGGCACCTTGTCATTCATAGAGATTGTCCCAGTTCAGAAGCTACAAAGCAACCACAGTATCTAACCCGTGCATCTTATTTATCCACGACTTCGCCCACAATGGGCCGTTCATTGAGTTTCTAACCCCGTAAGGAGACAAGAGTGAACCGCGCGGGTGTTATTTGTAAAATCCACTTATGCAAAGTCCATCGGATTCCACTTAATACACCGCCAAAGAACGCGCACAAGTGTCAATGCAATATTAATCTCCTCACAGCTTCTCTAATTCTCCCAGATACGGGCGTGGGCATTTTTGCTGAGGCTGGCTTTGAACTCACGATCCTCCTGCCTCAGCCTCCCAAGTCCCTGGGATCCCAGGAGTGTGCCTCGGCGCTCCGTTTATGAGAAATATTTCTAACATTGGTTTTCAACTGGGACAGTGTCATCTCCCGGGGACATGTGGTCCTGTTTGGAGTCATTGTTTGCTCTCATTCTAGCCAGGACCTTCTCTGGGATTCTAGTATGGAGACCGGGAAAGCTACTGAACATTTTCCAATGCACAGGGCAGCCCCACCCCAAGGAAATCTCGAGAGACAAACATCAGGGAAACATCAGGGGTGCCGAGGTTGAGAAAAAAAACCCTGCTTTCCCGCTAGAACCATGATGATCCAGGCGCCATCTCTTTTTATCTGCTCTCCCCCGGCAACAGCCCCGCTCCATATGGTCAGGATTTGGAGAGCACGCTGTTTCCTTGACCCCAAACTATTCCAAAGGGCCCATTGAAAAGAGCGAACTTGGGTTCTGGGCAATTTCCCAGATTTCTGTGTCAGAATGATCCTCATACGTCGCACCGACAAAGTTAAAAGAAAACACGTTTGGAGATGTCGACCTTAACGGATTCAAAAGTCCATTTTAAATCCAACAGGGCTTCTCAGATTGAAAAAAATCACCATTTTCCCCCTCAAAAAGAGTAGACCTTCCAGAGGATTTTTCTTGCCAGATGGAAGGAACCGAGTTCCCTCTCCCAAAAGGCCTCTCTACAAGCCAGTCCACAGCCTCATGTATAATTTTTTTCTTTTTTCTTCCTGTACATCCTTCTCTTTCTCTCTCTCTCTTTTTTTTTTTATGGCCCAAAACAGTCTGAACTAGTGCCATATCTCAAAAAAGCAACTGATTATGGGGCTGTATATTCATCACTCTTGCACACTTCACCGTCTCCTTTTTATATCTTTAATTACATTGAAGCGCTTCGGGAACCCATTATACAGCATAATCAAAACTCATCTCTCCCCGGGCGTCCATGATTCCTCTTTTAACATCTAGATTTCTAAAACGACGACGGTGCTATTTTTGATCTCTTTAACTCCTTCCTCCCTAGTGGTCTTGGAGAAAGAGACATCTTCCATGGTCTGCAGATTCCCACAAACAGGCCAGTGATAGGAGTTGCCTAGTTAGCAGTTTTTATTTTTTATTTTTTTGGTACCAGGGATGGAACTCAGGTGCACTCACCCACTGAGCCCCGTCCCCAGCCCTATTTTGTATTTTATTGAGAGACAGGGTCTCCCTGAACTGCTGAGGGCCTCCCTTTGGCGGAGGCTGGCTTTGAACTCTTGATCCTCCTTCCTCAGCCTCCCAAGCCCTGGGATGACAGGTGTGCACCACTGCACCCAACTGTCTCCTACGGAATTTAAGAGAGAGAGAGAGAGAGAGAGCAGTCAAAAGCCCCCCCAGGTTTTGCAGACAGACAGAACCAAATTCAAGTTCGTTTTCTTACCCTTGCAAGGTGCCTCACCTGCAGGACTTGCTTTGAAGCTGGTAGGAGAATCGCACTTGTGGGGAACGGCTGCTGGCATAGAAATGTCCGTCTCCTTTTCTGGAAAAAAATAACTTCTTCAAACCTCACGCACCCATCGGGACCTGGCCGCCATGGTCCTACACTGTGGATCTGTGCTTCATACACTTTGCAATGGAAAACCTCAAGTCACGATGTCCCATAGCATAATGGAGACGGCAAACTGGTAGGAGTTTTTTTTTTAAAACAGGAGATCTATAATATTTTAAAATAATATAAATTGCTGGGCAGGAAGAAATGCTCTCCAGCAGCCAGCCTGTGTGTGTGTGTGTGTGTGTGTGTGTGCGTGTGTAGCCCTGTCTACACCGACACCCAGAGGGGACAGAGCCACCAAGTACCACATCAAATAATGAAATTATTGATTAAGTGAGAAAACTCAATGGTTCCTAGAGGAAGTCATTAACAAGGAGACTGTCTGCTAACGCGGGGCGTGGGCTCCGTTTCATTACTACCGACCAAAAGAAAATAATGAAATAAGCAGCCAAATAATTAAGTTCTTCTCCTTTGACTCCCGTCTCGGGTGGCCCGGATCGAGGGCAGCGAATGACAATCAGCAATGAATCAACTCAAACCATTTCCAATTCCTCTGGAAACCAGAGCTTCCAAATTGGAATAAGAAGTTACTTTAAAAAAAAAAAATTGGGTTCTGAACTGTGCCGTGGTGAATTTCCAAAGAAGTGACATTGTACCAACGCGGACTGTCCCCTCTCTGAGACTCATTCCTGTTCCCCTCTTCCACACTTGAAGATGCTCGCAATCGCGTTCTCCACCTGGAAAACCCGCTACTATCTCCTTCTGTGTAAGTTCTACTGATGATCATCCTTAATTCCATTTACAACTTGAATTTCTCTTTGCCATCTAAGGTACCGCAGTCACTGGTTCCAGGAATTAGGATGTGGATATCTCTAGGAGGAAACATTTTTTCCTACGCTCGGTATCATTTCTTAAACCTGTCACCAGAGTACACTGAGTTTACGTAAGTGCTGCCTAAGTGAGCCAATTTGGAATTTATTCCTCAGACAACATAATCCTGTTTTCAAACTGTGCTGTTGTCTTCTGTATATGTAGATAGATGTAACTGTGCTCTTCTAAACATATAACATACATACCTGAGTACACATATATCTGTATATTATATATATGTGCATACCTACATTTTCTATATATATATATATATATGGTATATATGTGCACATACTCCCCAGGGGCTGGGTTTGTAGCTCAGTTGATTGAGCGCTTGCCCAGCAAGCGTGAGGCACTGGGTTTGATCCTCAGCACTACATAAAATAAAATGAAATAAAGGTATTGTGTTCATCTACCGTAAAAAATATTTTTTAAAAAAAGATGTGCCCCAGCTTCCGGGCATCCACACAACCATGACCCACACTCTCCAAGATGCTGGGCTGCTCATCTAGGATGCTCTAGGGCAGAGGTATGCAGTGCATCTCTGACTCCTGCTGTTTTCAACTTGTGTTTGTTGACAGATGACCTCATCGTAATGGAAAAGCATCGGCATGTGATTCTGATATGTATACCCATGGTGGTAAATAATAGAAGAAAATGGTGGTGAGATGGCATTTATGTGCCTTTTATGCAAATGATCGGAATGCTAAAAGACTTTTAAAATCTTGGGCATTTATTCTTGGACCTCTAAGGACATCGATATCAACGCCTAACACTTTTGCAAATGAATAACCCAGGTGACTTGGTATTGAAAGTCCCCTCATGGAACCCGTGTTTGCAGCAGATCCTGAGGCTTTCTCAATCCCAAACAAGATTCGTGTTTCGACCAAGAAGCGTGCATGACAACGTGTCCTGCATTTCTTTAATTCTTTTTTTTTGACCATTTGAGCTATATTATGTTAATGGCTTCCTCTTGAAATTCATATTCATGAAATGGTAACTGCAATGAGTATTTTGGGTCGATTTTTACATTGTTTTAATCACCCTAGGAAAGGTTGATGAGAAATCTTTTAAATTTTTTTCTAATAATCTGAAATTGATTTTAAGTCATTCGAGTTTTATCTATAAAAATCCATATTGAAAAATGAATGATGCAGATCTTCACCCAAAAGGAAAGCAGTCCCTCAATTAAGATAAAATGTCCAGAAAGGTATCAGAGTCATGCCCATGTGCGAGTTGAAGGACAAAGCTTTCAACCGTAGCCAAAAGGGTACTTGAGAAAATCAAGTTGGAGATGCCAAGATGCTCAGTTGTTGGGGAAACTTGACTCACTCTCTTGGTCTTTCGCAGAACCAGTGAATAGAAATGTGTCCGTGGAAATGTGAAGAACACAACCAGAGATAGATGGAAAAGTGAAATCCTGAGTCACAAAGGCACAAGATCTCCTTTCTGTTTTTGCTTGGGGCCACAAGAGGAGTTACAGTTGCAAGTGGATTTAAGGCTGATCATCAGCTGAACTTAAAAATAAGGAGATAAAGTTTCATTGTGTGGATTTTTCTTTTCTTTTTTTTTTTTTCACCTCGGTCACGTTGGGTGATGGAAGCATTTTGGATTTGGGAGGATTTGGATTTGGGATTTTGGGGGATGCAGGATGCTCCATCCGTGTAGGTGGGTCGGTTCACCCAAAGGATCACGTTGTGCCATAAATGGCTGATAACACGGAGGTCCCGGAGAGCTGCGTTCTTGTCAAGAAGAGGAGACGGATACCCACAGAGAAGACTCCCTTGAGCCTGTCGAAACTGGCCCCGCGGACTCTCTCCCTAGCACACACCCTCAGGCATCCCCTTCCAAACCCTTCCCTGATGGATCCTTATTTTTTCTTTAATACTTTTTATTTTTTAAGAGGCTCACAGCAAAGGTAAACAGGAAAAAAAAATCAGAGAGCTCCCGTATTTCTCCTGCCCTAAAACAACCCCAGAGCCTCCCTGACTTTGACCCATGGTCACCCCCCCCCACGGCCCTACTTGATATGAGGGGGACTCGGGGGTCCCCCCAGGCTGCAGATGTGACAAATGTATACAGACAGGCGTCTCCAGCACAGTGTCCTACATCACCGGGTCTCTGTCCCCCGGAATGTTCTGGGTTCTGCCCGTTCGACCCTGTCTCCCCCTCCCCCCCGGGGAACCCCTGAATTTCATACCCTCTCTGCACTTTGGGGCTTTGAGGATGTGCCGGGTGGGGACCGGGCTCTCTGGAGCCTTTGCAGCCTGGCTTTCACACTTAAGTGCACTTTGGTCCCTACACACCTTTCCGTGGCTGGACAGGTCATGCCTTCTTTGCCTTCTTTGTTTTTTGGGACTGGCCATGGAACCCAAGGGCACTTCAGCAGGGAGCCACCTCCTCAGCCCTTTTTTTCTGTTTTATTCAGAGACAGGGTCTCCCTGAGTTGCTTAGGGCCTCGCTAAGTTGCTGAGGCTGGCTCTGAACTCGCGATCCTCCTGCCTCAGCCTCCGGAGCCCTGGGGTTCCAGGTGTGGGCCATGGTGCCTGGCCCTAGCTCCTTTCTTTTAGCACCGAATCTCAGTCCAGTTTCTGAAGACACCGTGGCCGGTTAGTCCATCCACCTCGTGAAGGACACCTTGGCTGTCTGTAAGCTCTGGACATTCTGAGCGAAGCTCCTGTACACATCTCTACGTGCAGAATGTATTCTGTGCATGTGGACGTCAGCACGCGCAGATCACTCAGGTACATTCCAAGGTGTGTGATTTCTGAATCTTATGGGAAGGGTATATGTTGTAGTTTTGTAGAAAAATTAAAAAGGACCAAACTGTCTTCCAACGTACTGTTCGCCAGGTTTGATGCCCAGCACCACAAACAGTAATGACAATAGCAGTAATGACCAAATAAAAGTCAAAATGAACCTTTGAACGAACCTTTCGTCTTTGCAAGTTGCTGGGCTCAGGTACTTTGTTACAGTGGTGAAAGCTGACACGCCGCTGTGTCATCGGACCCTCGCATGACTCTGACGGGAAAATCTGGTGAATAGGACATGGAAGGAGAGGCACAGTACGTATCAGGACACGCAGCTTCTTTCGAACACACCCTGACTCTCTTGCAGGAAGCTAAAACGCAGAGTAGATACAGAGGGAGGTGCTCTGGTTGGAAAGGGTTGTTGTGAGTGGGAGAGAGGAGAAAGCCACTTGTACCTGGGTTTCTGACTCCACAGTCTCCCTCCTGTGTGCCCTCAGGAGCTGAGTAGGCAGAGAGGCAGGGTGCCTTTGGGGCTGGTGTTGTGTCTGATGCCTGTCTCCTCTGTGTATCCTCAGAGAAGCACCAAGGTTTCACAGGGTGGCTGACACATTTCGGACATCTGCAGCCCCCCACGACCTGTCCCTGGCTTCCCGTTGTTCCTCGCACCCCACCCTCTGCACACTGCACTGTGGCCACAGTGAGCCCCTTGCTGATCTGAGACCCGCCCCGTTGCCTCTCCAAAGCCCAGGCGAGGATCGTGTCTTCTCACCAGCGTGTCCCTCTGCTGAAAGACACATGGCGGGCTTTTCCTCTCCACGTTCAAGGGCTTCGGACACGTGACCTGCTCAGTTGCTACCCATGGGCAGAAATCCTTAGTTCCAAATAGTTCTCAAATTTTTTTTTTTTTTTTTTTGCATTTGTGTTAAAGAAAAGTGAAAGCGTTGCTGGAAATGCCAAGCACGTCTTTAATACGTGACAGATTTTTAACATCTACATTTTGCTAGATACTAAGACATCGTTGTTATGGTTTGTATATGAGCTGTCCTTCCCTAAATGTCACGTGTGAGACCATGCACTAAAGTTCAGAGGTGAGATGTTGGGTTATGAGAGCCTTAAACCAATCAGCAGATTAATCCACTTGGATGGAATCACTGGGTGTAGACTCATAGTGGATTAATCCACTTGAATGGACTCACTGGGTGGTGACTGCAGCAGGAGGGGTGTGGCTGGAGGAGGGGGTCCCTGGGCTGTGCCTTTGGGGTCTCTGTCCTGTCCCTGGTGAGCAGAGCTCTCTCTGCTCCCTGGTGTAACCTAATAGTGGATTAATCCACTTGGATGGACTCCCTGGGTGGTGACTGCAGCAGGTGGGGTATGGCTGGAGGAGGGGGACCCTGGGCTGTGCCTTTGGGGTCTCTGTCCTGTCCCTGGTGAGCAGAGCTCTCTCTGCTCCCTGGTGCCCTGTCCTGAGCTGCTCTCCTCCTCCTCCAGGCCCTGCCGCCATCTTGTTCTGCTCCCCTTGGGCCAGAGCCATGGAGTCGGCCCACCAGGGACTGAACCTGGGAAACCGCGAGCCCCAGATAAACTTCTCCTCCTAAAATTGTTGTGTTGGGTCTTTTGGTCACGGCAGTGAAAAAACTGACTAAAACAAATCATCTTTAACTTAGAGCTTCTCCAAGTTAGCCGTGCATCCCAAACCACAGGGGGTCTCATCAAAATCCAGAGGCCTGCAGAAGGGACCCAAGGCTGGCATTTCCCCCCGTGTTCCACGTGGTGCTAATGCTGCAGCTCGTCTGTGGACCACTCTTTCAATCGAGGGTCCTTAGAGAATTGGTTTTTTTTTTTTTTTGAAACTTTAATAATGTGAAAAGAGACACTGGAAAGGAACACAAAGTAAAATAAATCACCCTGTGTTCTCACCCGCTCTCCATGATTTATCACGGCCTGATCTGTCTTCGTCAGCTCGGGCTGCTGTAACAAATGGCCAGAGACTCGGTGATTTCAACAGCAAACCTCCTTCTCAAGTTCTGGAGGCTGGGAGGCCCACGATCCAGGCGTCGGCAGAGCTGGGGTTTGGTGGAAGCCCCCTTCCTGGTGTTAAGATGTCTCTGACGTGGTAAAGAGTTCTCTGTGCCATTCCCAAGGGATCTCCAGCCACTGATATTTCACCTGCATAATGCGTAATTACAGGGTGCAGACGGGTAGCACTTCAGGAAGTTCAGCCTGAGGGAACCAACACCGCTCCTGGTATCTTGTGCCATCTCCTCTACCCAATCACATTCTGCCGAGTGCCACAATCACTTCCACTCTGACAGCCGCCTCATTAACCCGTCATTATACTCCTGCGTGAAATTGCATGTTTTGAAAATGGATACGTGTCTGTGGCTCATAAAAACAGCCTTGGAAGAGGGGGTCGGTTTGAGCTGCAGGTTTGCTGGAGTTGCTCGAGGTTTGTTTCTGGTATCTCGTTTGGCGATGCCGCAGAGGGGGGTACCTGGGAATCTCAGTGGAAAATGGGAAATATATCATCAGATACAAAACATATCATCAGGACAAAATGCAAACTATGTAATCTGTCTTTTGCCCTTGGCTTGACCCTCCCAGGTACTTAGCCTCAATTTTTTCTCAGTTAGAAAATCACACCCATTAGTACTTGCCAGATAATGCATTTATTTTCTATTTTATTTTATTTTTTTAAGACTTGGGCTGTCTGAAAAGGTTAGTATTTTGCGCTCATTTGACTGGGAGTTTGGCATTGGATGGTAGGCGGGTTTCAGGAAGCACTGCGCCCTTGGCTTCCGGGCTCAGGCATTTCTACTGCAAAATTGCATGCGGACATAATTAGATTTTATCTTTCTTTGAAGGTAGACTTGCTTGGCATCTCATCTCTTCACTCTCAAAATAAAATGGAGCTAGATGCAGTAACTCGGAGAGTTGGGAGGCTGAGGCAGGAAGGCTGCAAGTTGGACCCTGTCTCAAAATTAAAAAATAATAATTTTTTTAATGCTGGGGATGTGGTTCAGTGATACAGCACCCCTGTGCACAATCCCTAGCACCCCAGTGCACACACAGAAATAGAGTGGGACTCGGGATGTCCAAATGACATGAGTTTTAACATGATCAATAGACCAAGGGAAGGGAAACCAAGTCCTCAAGCATCAATTCCCCTCCTCAAATGCTTTCTGGTTGCATTAGGAAACTCTCTGGCCCCAGGTTTAACTCAGGGCGTCTCCCAATGGTGCACGGAGCTCTGGATGCATCCTTTAGTCTAAAAGGAAATGAAATGTCTCGTGGAGCCTCTCACTGCAAACCCAGCTGCCTCGCTGATGTGAGCAACATTTCTCTGGGACCCTGCTCCTAAGCCCATAGATGTCCCCAGCCAGACGGTCACAGCCTGCTGAACCGAGACCTTGAACCCGGTCTCTGCGACTAGAAATCCCATTACCGACTTTGCCGGGAGCTCTGACATTTGCAGGCCTCCAGAGGGACTTGCCTGGGGTCACCTGTTTTTTTAATTTCCTAGGTGTCCCCGGTAATTCAAGAAGAGACATTCTTGGATGGTGGTTAACCCTTTCTTTCCCATTAAGATTTCAGCATTCAACTTCTTTTCTAGACGGTTTCATTGTTTTTTCAAAGGTCAAGAATTATAGAGCAGGAACACGGCTTTCAAAGGTTCAGGTGATTTGGAAAAAGTAGAAGGGAAATACTGAGAAAGGATAGTTGCCGAATTATAGTGTCACACTGCGTAGATGTAAGGATATGTGACAACAAATTCCACCATGATGCACAGCTATCATGCACCAATAAGAAAAATGGAAATGAAAAAGAAGTCCGATGATGTACAGTCAGATATAATGGATAAGTTCTGGTCACTATCATTAAAAATAAATTATCATGCATTTCAAAATTCCTAGAGAGTGGAATTCCACCATTATGCACAACTATCATGTACCAATAAAAATATGGGGGAAAAAAAGAAGTTGGATAAAGAAGCTAAAAATAAAGTATCATACATTTCCAAATTCCTGGAAAAGAGGACTTAACTATTTTTACCACAAAAAAAAAAAAAAGAATTTTGTCAAGCAAAGTAGTTCATTTATTCTTGTTTCATGCATCTAGTTGTTTTCCTTTATTTTAATTTTTAATCACACATATTTAGGGGGTGATAATGGGATGATTCGATGTCGGTCTACAGTATATAAAGATCAGATCAAGATAATCAACATTTCCACCTCCCGAAACACTTGTTATTTCTTTATCAAACGTGTGATTACTTGCTACCCTACTGTGCTGTAGGCAGCACTGATCCTTCCTAACTGCACTTTACGGGGAGAGAGATGCTAAAATCACCACCGTGGGGTCATTCGACGGTGTATACATACATTGAAACGTCACACTGTCCTCTGTCACTATGTCTAATTACCATGTGTCAATCAAATAACTTTTTAAAAAAAATTAGAAAGGAGTTCGATGAGCTGATGTCAGTATTTTAAGAACCCGCACAAAAAGGAAATAAGAGAAGCTGTCCAGGGACTGCTTACGGAGAAATGCATGGTACAGAAACAGTTAAAAACTGGGGATTTGGCTCTGGATAAACTGTGGTTCAGTTGAGCTCATGCGTGAGACGATGCAAGAAAGTTTGGAGGTGGGGTGACTGGGTCATCAGGGGTTGAACTCAATCAGGGCCCGAATCCTCTGAGCAGGCAGAGTGTGGCCGGAGGACCAGGGTCCCTGGGGATGTGCCCCTGGGGTGTGCATTCGGTGAGCTGAGCCGAGCTTGTGCATTCGGTGAGCCCTTGACCCTGAGCCCCGGAAATGAACTCTTCCTCCTAATTTCCCCGAAAATGCATTCGGGGCAAAGTCCTGGCGTGCAAGCTTCAGGTGGCTGCCCCTGCCGAGCGCGTGCATCTGGATAAACCAGTTGCACCCACCCCGACAGCCGCCCGCGCTGGCTGGCCCCCTCCTCCCCACACATAGCTCTTCTCTGCAGCCAAACCGAATACCCAGCGAATGAATCATGGACTCGTGACCAAGAAAAGTTGTGTAAATCAATGGCCCCCTCTAAATAATAGATGAAGCTGGCTGCTCCGTCCGTCCGTTCCGCGTGGAGGTGGTGGGGAGGGGGCTGGGCTGGGGCCGAGGAGAGATTAATGAGGCTGCGGCTCTCTCCTGCTCTGCGGGTAAATAGCTCGATATTTGCGAGGGAATTCATTGATGGGAAGCAGCAGCAGACCCTGCGTTTCAGTGTTAGCTATTTGGAGGCCAGACTCGATGGAAATTAATTAAGTGCTACCCTGTCTATGATGAAAGAAGTCTTGGGGGAGCAAAAGGAAGCGAATGGTAACCCGCAGAGGCTGAGGACAAGAGCCTGCTGTAGGCTCAGCTTGCACCAGCCGCAGCGAAACTCCTCTGCGTCCTTTCTATATTTCTCTCTCTCTCTCTTGTGTCATCCGGTCTGGGCTTGGGCTCGCTCCCATCAGGAATGACACGTGTGCCCCCAAATACAGAGTGCGGGGAAAGCGCTAGGCTGAATTGCAGGGAAGATGGTCAAGGTCTGGGAGAGAGCCCTCCCAGTCCTCAAGGGGAGAAAGCAGAGACAGGTCTCCCTGAGCTGGACCCAGCCAGACCTGCAGCCCCATTTCCCATGAGTCATGGCAACAGGCTTCACATGAATCCCTCCTCCACTTTACATGTTGACTCCTCACCCCAACATGTTGGTGTCCGGACGGGGGGCTCTGGGAGGGGCTGAGCTCATGGGGTGCAGTCTCATGAATGGGGTGAGGGTCCTTATAAAAAAAGACCCAGAGCGTGCCCTTCCACCATGTGAGGGCAGGAGAAGGCGCCATCTCTGAGCCAGCAAGCAGCCCTCAGCAGACCCCATGTCCGCCATACCTGGACCTTGGGCCCTCAGCAGACCCCATGTCCGCCATACCTGGACCTTGGGCTGCAGCCTCCGGAGCCGAGAGCAGTCAGGGTCTCTGCTCTATAAGCCCCCTGGGCTGGGCTGTTTGTTACAGCAGCCTACACTGACTAATACCTCCTCTCCACCTGGGAATCCTAAGCTACAGTCACACAGCCATTTCTCAACTCTTCCAGGTCAAATAGAGAAAAGGTTACTAGCTGATTGGACATGGGCCAGGAAGTAGGGAGTTTGGCGAAATGGTGCTGGGGGGCGGGGTGGTAAATTGCTAGAATAATTTAACTTACAATCTACTTAGTATCTTCAGATTTTTTTTTTTTTTTTTGAAGAGATCGCTGTCTCCATCTTCCAGAAGATGGAGTGACCGCTCAGAGAGACAGGATCAACTTAAAGCCTCATGTCAGAGTTTGCTTTTTTCACTCTTTTTTGCTTGGTTTGAAAGCTCTGGTTCTTTCTATTCTACCTTGCTCCCGACAAGGCCAAGATGCAAACACACATTACATAAGGGCATGGTGTTGGAGATTGTTGACACGAACGGCAGACCCTATTGTCATTTGAGGACTGTTGTTAGAATTCACAACTCTGATAGAAGTCGCTGTTTAACGCTAAAGCTGTTTTTCTTCCTCTAAGAAATGATGTTGTTGGGAGAAAATGGATTTATCCGCCGTGTTTTGATGCCTGCATAATTATGTTTTCTGCTGTGAACATGTGTTTTGTGTTACTGCTGGATTTGGATGCAAGTAGCCTGTGAGGAAGCTCTCCACCAACCCAGAGCGGACTGTGGGTCTGCAATGTGTTCATGTTTCTACCCACTTTTAACTTCATATTGAACAAGAAAAGCACAAATTCCAGAAAATGCATCTGAATTGATTAGTCTCTCCCCCCTCCCCCTGCAACACGAAGCCTGTCTCTGTTTTTACCTTCCCCGGGATTCATTTCCTAATCTACAGAAATTAGTGGAACCGATTTGTGAGATGCACAAGACACAGTGCAAAGAAGGAAACTGATGGAGAGGCATTCGGAAACACAAAGAAGGAATTGGGCGAGAAGCCAGCGTTGACGTCGTTAGAATCTGGTGAAATGCCAAAGTAAATGCCATCAACACACCTCGTCGACGAGGACTGGAGCAAAGAATCGACTCCAGCACCCATCCCCGGAAATTCAGATGAAATGTGCTGCACGGTGAGGTTGGACACATGCCAGAGAAAGCCAATGAAGTCACAAAGTTTATAATAACCCTGGCTCCGAACCCGAGTGTCAGCTGCAGGCGGGTTTACGTTGGTCGGGTGCAGACAGCATCCCATCGGAAGGCCGTTTATTAGATTCCGTTTTTATAACGTCGAGTGTGAACCGCTGTCCTCAGCCACCCAATTATGTGTCAGCATGGTTTCCCAAACAGCCATCTCTCTTCTCGACTAGACAGACTCTCTCGACCTTAAGAAACGGCGGAAAATGCAGCATTTACCCAGGGAATCCAAACAAAGCAACAGGCCTTGCTGGATTGACCCGTAATAAACAAACTGTTGCATCGATGAAACAACATGATCTTCATGTTAGTCACCTCCAAACCTTGCAGAAGGTCCAATAGGAATGATGATCGCAACAGCATCAGAAGCACCTTTGAAAAGCTCCAAGTAGAAATGGACATGAGCTATCATTTCCACATTCCAACCTGCCACTGGATCTTCATGCCCGAAACCCTCTCCAGCCTAATAATCTACCTTTGTGCCGTCAAAACTCCTGCTCGAATCCGTGCACGCTTTGACTCTTTAGTGACTGCACAAGTCGGCCATGCAGATGAGCTCTTGGAGGATATGTAGAATTTGTTCCTAAAACGTCTACCATGGCTTGCTGGGTCTATTCCAACTGGAGGAATTGATTGCAATTAAAATAACGAGGTATTCCAAATAGTGATACATGCTCTACCAAAGCAGCGCCATCTATAATTTGTAATTCCTTTTTTTTTTTTTTTTTTTTTGCTGAGACACTTCTTACTAATTGTAATCATCCTTTGAGCTAATGAGGGTGTGTTTTGTCCTACGGATTATACTCCTGAAATGCAGGAAAAGCGTGCATTTTAAGAAAAAGAACTATGTCATATTATTTGGCAGAATCTGCCAGCTGAAGACGTGTGTGCTGCATGACCCAGCCTCTGTACTCCTGGAAACATTCATACTGAACATCAGTTTGCATCTATGTTTAGTAAAGTTGTGCTCGAGAACGCCGCGGTGCCCCTTAGTCGTATTTTGAGCCCTAGACTCTGGATAAAGGAGTCCAGGCTCGGGGCCCTGTCTGCCGCTAGCCGTGATGGTCTGCACTTGGCGGAACGATGACTTATTACTTGTGATTTAAAACAAATTAGCTCGCATCCTCCATTTTAGGAGAGCTATTACAAGTCAGCCAGCCCGTATTGACCGCCGCGTGCCAAGGTAAGTCTATCGATCGCTTTGTGTCCATATTGCTCTTGGCCCTTGATATGTATGAACGCCTTTCATCTCAGAAAAAACACCCTTATGAAATATTATTAGGCTCTTTTTAAGAGCCAATAATGCGAGACATAGAGAGATGGTTTATTCAAAAAGTCAAATAAATGTAAATAAATAAATAAATAATAAAAATGAATAAAATAAATAATAAAAATAAATAATAAATGTAAATAAATAAAATAAATGCTAATGACCCCCTCTCACCCTGCACAAAACTCAAAGTGGATCCAGGACGTAGGTGTTCGACCAGAGACCCTGAGCCTGGTGGGAGAAAAAGATGGGCCAGATCTGTGTCCTATTGGCTTAGGGACTGACATCCTGAGCAAGACTCCTACAGCCCAACAAAGGGGACAGAGCTAAACTAAAAAGCTTCTTCACGAACGGAACAGTCAAGACCGTGGGGAGAGGGCTACAGAATGGGAGCAAGCCTTTGCCTCCTGCACCTCAGGTAGAGCCCGAATCTCCGGGATGTAGAAAGAACTCAAGAAACTCAACACCAAGAAAACAAATAACCCAGCCAATAAGTGGGCAGAGGAACAGAACAGACACTTCACAGAGGAAGAAATACAAAAAAAAACAACACACCTACGAAGAATGTTCCACATCTGCAGCAATCGGAGAAATGCAAATCGAAAGTACCCTGAGATGCCGTCTCACTCCACTTAGAATGGCAATCAGCAAGAATACGAGCAGCAATAAATATTGGCGAGGATGTGGGGGAAAAGGCACACTCACACATTGCTGGTGGGACTGCAAATGGGTGGTGCATCCACTCTGGAAAGCAGGGTGCAGTTTCCTCAGAAAACTGGGAATGGAACCACCATTTGACCCAGCTCTCCCACTCCTTGGTCTATACCCAAAGGACTTAAGATCAGCCTCCTACAGGGACACAGCCACATCCATGTTGATAGCAGCTCCATTCACAAGAGCTAAGCTATGGAACCCACCTAGGTGCCCTTCAACACATGAATGGATAAAAATAAAGGTGGCATCTACATACACGGTGGAATATTACTCAGCCATAAAAAGAAATGAAAGTACGGCGTTTGCTGGAGACTATCATGCAAAGCAAGCCAATCTGCAAAAGCCAAAGGCCGAATGTTCTCTCGGATAAATTTCATCTCCTAGGTGTCGAGAATGGACCAGTGGTCGGCAGAGCTGGGGAGAGTGGGCCCCTGCAGCATGCTGTGGTTAGACGCAAGTAAGGATCCGGTGAGCTGTTGCGCAGTAGGGTGACGGTCCCTGTCTGTACATTTAGAGAAGCCAAAGAAAGTGTTTAAGGTGCTCACCATGAAGAGATGGGATGGATATGCTAATCATGCTGCTCTGATCATCACACTGTGGCCGTAAATATGTACAATCATTCTTTGTCAAAAAAAAAAAAAAGTTGTTATTGGAAGGACCAGAGGTCTCTGATCAGGCAGGTGGCATTGTATTACCTAAGCAGTTGGACTTTGGGAGAGAGGTCAGAGTCTTGGAGCTGTCAAGATATGAAGACGACGTAGGATCCCAGGAACAGATTCCCATAAGCTAGAGGAAAATCAGGGGTTAGGGATGGAGCTGTAGGAGGAGTCCAACCGTAAGGAGCTGAACAGAGAAAGAAATGGCCAAGAAGGTGTGTGCTACCCCTGAAGAAAAGAAAATGCATTCCCACCAGACATTGTTGCGTGCAAAAGCACATTCCAACTTGAGAATAACGGCGAAAGGGCTTGCAATACTATTTGAAAACTGTTTAAGGTTTAACTTCACGGCAATCAGAATGATAAAATCAATCTGCAGGCAAGTAGCTTTGCTTCTGGGTGTGTCTGTGTCTGACCGTGTGCCCAAGAAAGCCATCCCCCAGTTACCTAAAATACTTAGGGAAATCGTCCTGTGGGTGCTGCATACAGAGCCTGATTTCCCTCCGGATCATCGGCCCACAGAGAGACCTTCGTTAGAAATAGGTTTTCTTACTTTCTTGAGCCCGCAGAACTCCATCAAGGGCAAGACCTTCAGCGGGTGGGACGAATGGCCTCTCTGAGTCTCTCAGACTCATCTTTCTTTGGTGCAAGCCCAAAGTGGCTCCCGGACAGATGACGCCACCTGGTCACCTGGTCCACCGATGCTTCCTTCATTTAGGTTCCCCCGCGACCGTCTCAGATGGACGCCAGATGGCCACTCACTCGGCCAGCTGTCGGACAGCTCAGGGAGGCTCTGACGCATTGGCTGAGGCCACGGTCAAGATGGTCCCCGTCTCCCGCGAAAACCCCACCGTGGAACAAGAACGCTCTGTTCTGCTAAAAGCTGCAATTTCCACGGGAGCGTTATTTGGGTGGCTGCACACGCTGGGCATTGATTGATTTGTATTGTGCTTACCAAGGCTACGATGCTCTTCTCCCTGACCAATCCATAGAGCAAGAGTGATTTCGGGGGAAAGGTGGCAAAACACCGTGACCTCTGTCCACAGGACGGTCACCTTTAGGATGGTGGTCACTTGCTTTGAAGACACAAAATTTCCTGCTCAGAATGTATTCACTGGGGTACTTCACGACAGCTTTATTATTATTATTATTATTATTATTATTATTATTATTATTATACCAGGGAAGTGAGTGGGAAGTGTATATAAGGGGTATAAATAGGAATATATATATACATAAATACATATGGCATATATATGGTGCATATATATCTATGAGGCTGAGGCAGGAGGATCACAAGTTAGAGGCCAGCCTCAGAAACTATATGATATATAATGTATGTACGTACGTATATATAGACACATATTATACATGCCATATAGATAATGTTATAGGTGTCCGTATCCACTGATATCATGTATCTGAGTCTTTCCCCGTGAACTCCAATGAGTGGGAAACACGATTCTTATTAGCGGTGTGATATACTACCTTTTATGCAGGACTGGTGATTTGCTTACCTCTTTTTATACACCTGGAACTTTGTTCATTTTCCTTCTCCCAAATCAAGCCACATCCTGGTGAAGATGCTTCTCTGGGATGCCCGGGACCCTGTATCCTGGTTTGCCAGAGCCCCTGATGCGGGACTTTGAAAGAAAAAGTATTGGTTCCAGTGTCGCAATGACAGTCATTTACCTAATCCCAATTATTAAGAAAAGCAAACACATCTAGTAACCTCCAACTGTCCACATGGAAGAAGATATCTAGAAAGCTACAAAATATCAATATCACCATCGTCTCTGGGACTAGGGTTGAATGAATAAGACTGGTGCCCAAATCCCACGGGTCATGCTGCCAAACTTATTTCCAAGTGTGTGTTTTTAACAGGTCTGCGTGACTGTGTGGTGATCTTTTTTTTTTGTGGGGTGTGGATTGAACCCAGGGGCGCTCTACCACTGAGCTGTATCCACAGTCATTCTTATCTTTAATTTTGAGACAGGATCTTGCTAAGTTGTTGAGGCTGGCCTCGAACGTGTGATCCTCCTGCCTCAGCCTCCCAAGTTGCTGGGATTCCAGGTCAGCACAACGGTGCCTGGTTGTGCTTGATTGTCTTAATGCAGCATTTGCTCTGGAAGAATGAATTCCGGAGCTCTCATCGTATCAACTCACTTTATTGTATGCCCGGTGGATGAACTATGTCCAGGAGGAAATTTTTGTCCAGGAGAAAATCAGGATGAGATTTCAGAATCAGGTCCCCAAAGTGACCGCCTCTGGACATGTGGACACCCCAAGAATCGTGTTCCAAGTAGTAACAAGGTTTGCATCTCATGACGACCCAACAGCCGTAAGGCAACCTTTCAAATGAAGACAAAGCACATCGTAGAGCAAAAAGACTCCATCAAGACAGAGTCCCCCAGAAAACCCCGAAATCCCCAGGGTACTCGCGCAGAGTAGTGAAGGGCGCAGGGTGTAAATTTACAAGGACATGTGTTGATGGCTAGCCAGAGAGAGATGCATTGGTCCAATCCTTTCCTCTGGCTGATAAGAGAGAGCGTATAGATCCCTTGCTGGGGACGAATCTCCTCCTCTGCGTGGCTCCCAGTCCCCAAACTCAGAATTCCAGGGAAGTCTTACGGTGTGGGCGGCTTCTGTGAGTGACGGTAGCTGCTGTGCTCAGTAATTCATTTGCAGAATCACAAAGGCACTGCTCCGGCAGACATCATGAGCTCTCGTGCACTCTCTGGAGACAACAGAGCGTCGTAGCAAACTGCCTCTCCATTCACACATTCTACAAGGTCCAGGAAGGACGTGTCTGTGACGTCCCGATAGACTTTGTGGACTCCCAGTGAACGGCACACGGTTTTCTCCCAAGCGTCCACAACCCGGGGCAACCGTTGTTCCTTTTCTTCCAGGGTCGGGGACGTTTCTCTGTATCCAAGAACCACGTTTCCTTTGCCACAGTTGAGCGTGGGCTCAGGGCTTGCTCTCCGAGCTGACTCTGCTGGTATTTGAGGAAGCAGCGTGCCAGGGAGGAAGGGAATGACGGAGTCGACTCGGAGTGTCTGTCTCCGTCTTCTTTCCCCCACTGAGAGGCTCCATAGCGAGAGCCACCTCATTCCTCACAAACGCCGGCGACGGCGGGAGGGTTTCTTTTCCTGCCTGGGAGGCTGCCTTTCCATATCAGTGGGTTCTTCTCTGCCAGCCTGGGGCGCTAATGATGGTCACCCTGGAATCTCCCTGTCTCTGAAAGCAGAACATAATTAGGACATCATCACCGTTATCACCATCACCACCACCATCACCACCACCATCACCACCACCATCACCACTATCTCCATCATCACCACCATCATCACCATCACCACCATCACCACCACCATCATCACTATCTCCATCATAACCACCATCATCACCACCATCACCACCACCATCATCACTATCACCATCATAACCACCATCATCACTATCTCCATCATCACCACCATCATCACCATTACCATCACCACCATCACCATTACCATCACCACCATAATTACCACCATCATCATCACCACCACCATCATCACTATCACCATCATAATAACCACCATCATCACCATACCACCACCACCATCACCATTACCATCACCACCATCAATCACCACCATCACCACCATCATCATCACCATTACCATCACCACCATCACCATTACCATCACCACCATCACTAACACCATCACCATCATCATCACCACCATCATCACTGTCACCATCACCATCATCATCACCACCATCATCACTGTCACCATCATAACCACCATCATTACCATTACCATCACCACCATAATCACCACCATCATCATAACCACCACAATCATCATAACCACTACCATCACCACCATCACCATCACCACCACCATCATCACTATCTCCATCATCACCATTACCATCACCACCATCACCATTACCATCACCACCATCACCACCACCACCACCATCATCATCACCATCATCACCACCATCATCACCATTACTCTCACCACCATAATCACCATCATCACCACCACCATCACCACCACCACCATCACCACCCTCACCACCACCATCATCACTATCACCATGATACCTTCATCATCACCATTACCTTCACCATCATCACCACCATCATCACCATCACCATCACCAACACCCTCACCACCACCATCATCACCACCATCATCACCACCACCATCATCAGAAAGGGGATTTTCCTAACGCTTTGCAGCACAGTACATTCTTGTCCTTTCCTGATACACTGAAAGGTGAACAGCGGATTAAACGAGGCTCACCTCCCTCTGCGATCCGGCCTGACCACTGGAGCCTGTGTAGCATTGACTTTGAGAACCAGGATAGGAATGTCCTTATGCAGAGCACGTCGCCTCACTCTCCGGAACGCTCCCACCTCCATAAATGTCAGCCAAACTGCCTTCTGAGAAGAAGAGATTTAAAAAAAGGGGAAAGGGCTAAATTGTTGCAAATCTGTGCCCCCACACCAGGCAATAGGAAATCATTCGACAATCACTGACTGTGCAGAAGAGAAACACCACAAAGTTTGGAGCTGGGAATCACGAACTGGAAAAAAAAATGAGGACGTGACCCCCTGCAGGCAATGAGATGATAAGCTACTGCATAAGGCCGCTAAAAATGAAAGGGGCAGCAGCGGAGAAATCTGCAGTTTACAATTGACACTCATCCTTCTCAAGTGGAGTAGAAGAGATCATCTTTGCAATATAAAAGGAAAGAGCAGCCTGGAGCAAATGTCACCATGCCGCCGCGTTTAGCTCGCTGGTCCTGAGGAATGGCGTTTAGAAACATTTCAACAGAGATGCCGGTTTTTTTAGCCAAGCAGGGCAGGAAATGGGGCCAGGGCGGCTCCTTCCTTTGAGTGAGGATACCCCGGCTTTCTCCTGGGCCGTGGCCATAGCGCAGATTTCCTGGATAACCCCTAGGCCGTTATCTGTCGGATGCCTACTCAAATGTCGGTTCTGGAAGACAAGGGTTCTGGTGACGTGGGGCCATGTTTGCTCTTTCCAGCACCGGGCACTGCTTAGCAGTCAGTATCTGTAAGGATTCATTGAGTTAATGTGTGTTAGTCAGCCTTTCCTGGCTGGGACAAAATGCCCGAGAAAATCAACTTAGAGGAGCAAAGATTCGTCTTGGCTCACCGTCCCACAAGGAGGTGAGCTCCGCTTTAATCCTTGCTCGCCATTCGTCTGTTTCCAGTGCAGATAGCTCTGTCCCTTACTGGGATACCACTCTCTGCCTTTTTATACGGCCAAAGTCACCTCCAGGCATCTGCACGGGGTGGAAACTTTCATTCCCACTCGGATCAGAATAACATCCTCTGTCAACTTCCTCTGCATACATTAGCCCACACTTAGAGAATGTCTACCTTCGCCGCCGCTCGGGAGACACTCTGCTGAGCTGCCTTTGAAGCCCCTGCAGTCCGCCTAAGCCTCCTCGAATTCTTGGCTTCCTTCCATGCCATTGACTGGCGCTTTGCATTGGAGATTTCACTGGGCTGGCCCCAGACTTCACTGTCTTCTCTCTGCACGCTCCTTGAGCTCCACTGGACGGCTCTTTTTCTTATCTCAGTAACTAAGGGGCTCCGTGAAGACTGGGACCTGGGGATCTGGCTTGCCCATCTGTACATGTGCCTCTCATGAAAGATTTAATTAACGTTTATCATCTGCAATCGTTTGCAGGAAAAAAATCTCAGGCAGAGTTACCCAGGTGGAACTTTACCGCATCCTCATCACCCCTTACATCTTTTTTGATTTGTTTTTAATTGTGGCCCGAGGATCTGTTTCTACAATGATCTGACGAAGATCCAAGCATCCAGGGACCTCCCCGCATGCCACATTTAGGGTTTTCCTGGTTGAAATTCCCTGATGAAATCTTGGCAGACCTAGAAGCCCTGTCCTGTCTTGGAGTGGAAGGCAAGGTTTTGTAACATTGGTACCTGATCCAAGTCCACAGCGGCCTGCGTTGAAAGAGGTGGATAAATTTCAAACAAGACCAAGACTGAGAGAAAGAGAGAGAGAGATCTCAGCAAGAGGCCGAGAGGATTTTGATAGCTCCAAATCACATGGATGCTAACTCAATTAAAGCTTGATGTTGTGTTCTCCACGTGGAAGATCCTGATCTGGCACAGAATCCACCTGTTCTTGGAGAATAAGATCTGCTACCAGAGACGTTGCCCAATCCAGTCTCTATTTGAAGGGACTGCTCTGTTTTATTTGTATTTTAAAGTAAATTCAAATAAGGTCGTACATTTTTTTTTTCTCATCTTCTTTCCCTTACACACCATCAAGGGTCCACTAATCCCTCCATCCATCTGTCCACCCATTCATTCATCCATTGGTTCATCCACGTATCCATCCATTGGTCCTCACATCCATCCACCCATCCATCCGTGGAGAACTGGGAGGAATTCACTCAGAACCCGAGTTCAGAACCGTGCATAACCCCGACTCCCTGGTTCTCATCACTAACGCGGAAAGCAGCAGACTTTTCCGTCGGAATCCGTTTTCCTTTGATCCAGTCCTTCTTTCCCTCGGTGAGAAAGATCTCAAGCCAAGCAAAGTCACGGTGATGGGAGGTGGACGTTGGACCTTGTCAACGACAAGTGATGTCACGGTCCCCGAATCTTCAGAGGCAACACTGGTCCCCTGGACACCCTTGGGGGCTCCAGCCTTGGGTCCGTAGTAGCCTTCGATTTTGCAGAAGATTGGGTTTTCCCGTGGTCATCCTGAACTTTATACTACACATATCAGACGGGGTGTTTTATGCTTGGTAACCCACCCCTCCCCTGGCCCACCAGGATCTTAAGATTGAAGCAGTGGCCTCCCAACCATCCCGACCAAGCTCCAAACAACTCTCAGCTGCGGCTCCACCCTGTTGCGTCTTGAAACCCACCTGCTTGGGGGATTCCTAGCTCCTTTCCCGCACACAAGTTCTTGAACTTCCCAAGTTGCCAGGCATCCGTAATAAAAGCCGATTTCATCAGGGCACTCCCCGTATCCCTCCAGAGGGAAAAGCAAGTCATAAGAATCACGTTAAGACCGGCATATGATTTGTCCTTCTCCGCTCCCAGGTATCACGATTTTATTTGATTTATGATGAGCTGCGCCGACTACACAAATAGACAGAAGAAATTAATTCTCTTGTTGGTGAAATATTATTCTATTAAGTCTTATTGGATTTTAAACCTTGTACATTTCACCAAAGGAGTGATGCACTTCCTCTCTCGGATGTTTGCTATGCAGCAAGGGAGTTCCATTCTAGGACAACAGGAAACTTCTAGATTCTTTGGCCACGACGCGCTGGCATGGACTGATTAAAATGGCACGTTTCAAAGGAACGATGAGGAAGACGGCGTGGCTTTATGGAAACGCCTCAATCCATTGGCTTTTGCATCGTCATGCAACTCCAGATTGAGGCGTGAAAAGGTGGATGTAGTATAAGTTCATTTAATCGTTTAGATTCCGGAGGATTCCCTGATATTCACGTGATATATTATGGGTTCTTCCGAGCGCCGTGACCTTCTCGCCTTGGGATGAAAAGGCATGGTGCTTTAGGTTGGATATATTATAGGAAGAACTATAGGATATAATCATGAATGCATGCTAAAGAAACCTTCGTTGAGCTCTGGGCTCAAGTGACTGGCTTCTACAGGACCAAGATGAGTGATTTTGGAAGGGCAGGGTAAAGAAAACCCAGTTTTCGTGGTCGCGGGCAGGAAAAATCTGGAAGGTCTTCATTAGATATGTGCTGAATATTTCACAAAGCCCTCCTGTGTGCACTTATTGCCTGGTGCTCATTTATATCATTCTCCCTGATTTCTTCCAGCGTAATGTCAACTTTGGGGCGGCAGAAAGGACTGACCTCCCGGTTTCCCAGGAAGGAATTTTTCACTGAATCTCGTTTCCTGACTGCGTAAGGGGTGGTTAGTGGGACACGAGTAGCCACCGTGCCACATTGGGATATAAGCTAAAAATACCTCGATGGAATAAACAGCTCCAATCTCCCCCCGGCCCCTGAGTATCCCGGCGATGTTTTGCTTTGTGACCGATCCCTCTAATTCTCGATGGAGGCAATCAACGGCAATTCATCCCCCCACTCCCTCTCCGCAACCCACGTCGGTCTGCAATCTGGGCAGGTCTTGGTGGGCACAGCTGGTCCCTGGTGACAGGGAGCTGGCTGGGAATGAATCAGTGGAAATCTGAGTCACTCCCACGTTGGCACCGGGCTCCCCATCAGGGACGGACGATGCCTGGCTTTGGAGATACTGAGATCTGAGCCTGCTCCCCGCCTCCAGAGGTTCCCAGGGCAGAGAGTGAGGCGGAAAAAACCCATCTCCAACTCTCAGGACCTACCTCCAAAGGGAGGAGAAGATTCGTTGACTTACAGGGACCTCGAGTGCTTTTGATGCAGGAGATGGATGCCTCTCTGCAGTGTGTGTGTGTGTGTGTGTGTGTGTGTGTGTGCACGTGCTGTGAAATCCTAGGGACGCATCCAAACCCGAAATAACCCAGTCCAAGGCGGGCCCCATTCCCAAACTGAAATCCTCATCGCCGTGCACATGTGGCCGCCTAAACAGATACCCAGAGGACGTCCATCCATGGGACATAGAATGATCAGAATTCTACAGATGCACGTTGGTACCTATCCACAAATATCTAAAATGAACAGGAATGAGTAGCAGGGGTAAACGTCGATTTTCATAACCCTTTCTCCCCTGGCAAGATCCTCTTACGTTTTCTGCCTAAACGTGTCCGTGGAAATCCGGGTGGATGGCTCTCTGGCGAAAGTGGAGCAGCTTTCATGCTGTTGTGCTTTGATGAACCACCACCAAACTTGTAAAGGAGCAGCCGTCTGACGGCCCTAATTGAATATTTTAACACTTCCCCTCTGTAGAGCTGGTGTTTCATTCCATTTTCCCATTTTGTCCCTGGCTTTTTCATGCATTTAAAGTGCCGGAGCAGCTGTTTGTTTGGAAAGGGTCCATTATGGCCATAATAATCTCCAACTAATTGCACATCAAATATTTATTTCTTGCACATTAAATTAATGAAGCCGTTTCAACAAGAGAAAAATTGGATCGGGTTGGCAAACAGTGCCTATAAATTCATGAAAGATTCCCAGTTCTCTCTGGCACGCCTCCTTTCACACAGATTAACAATTTTTAAGTGGAAAAAAAATTTTCCCCATTATCTGGTTGTGACTTTTTGAATATACGTGCTTTATTATTTTTTTTTTAAAGTGCTTTTCTTGATAGACCACTTTGTAGCTTGGCATACCATAAATAATCCTGAAATATATACGAACGTATATAGATGGTTGATAGACCATGTTTTAAAAACAAGAAATCATACTATCGATTTTCAGATAAATTTCCAACTTCTTTGCTTTGAACTGGACATAATATTTCCAACCTCCCACCAGCTCCGGGCGATCCGTTTCTGTCTCTGTTTCCATGATTCTGACTCTATGAGGTACATCCTCCAAGAGGAAGCAATAAAATTACCAGATAATCTAGAAATTCCACTCTTGAGTCTGGAAACTTCGCCAGAGAAGAAGACACGAGCTGGTGTGTCGGCAACAGCTAATGGTTTAGGAAGAGACTCTCCAGAAAGAATCTCCCCGAGCTGTTGATCTGGCCACGCTAAAGATGATGCCTATGGATTTTTTTTTTCCCGTTGGAATCAATGATCTTACCGTTTTCCAACAAGGAAACTTGCGTGGTTGCCACGGGACATGGCTGATGGTTATTTATGATTCCTGGTAAAGAATACAGTTCCAACCAAAGGCATTACTGATTCCAGACACTGGTCATCGATTAAGTTGTGTGAGCCAGCGATTTCCCATTTGTCTAATCATTTTTGAGTAGGTTTTTGGCTTCAGTTACTTGTGAGTGACATCTTTCATTGGCAGAAAGAGTCCTTGAAGAGAGTCGTAAGCACCTCACTGACCACAGATGGACTGGTCTTCCAGGTGCGACAGGATGAGTCTTGGACTCCTTCCAAGATTTCCACCCAGGATCATTTCCTGGGCATGGTCCTTAACAGAAAAAGGAACAAATAATGAATCCTTTCCAGTATATGCCCTGAAAGTTGATCAATATAGCAATTCTTATTTTCTATAGAAATATACACTCAAAAGAAACCAAGGTGTCTGAATGGGTTTGCAAGTTCAAATGCGTGACTTTGGCTTTTTCTCCTCAATGCATCACCAGGACCAAAGGCATAAGAGAAAGAGACAAGGACGCCAACCTGCAGAAGAGCTGTGTTTGCCTAGCCTGGGGTGTGTGCGTGGTTTCTCTCCCTCCTCTCTCGGCCCTGAACCATCCTTGGGTGGCTACGTGACAGCTGCCTGTCTCCTGCAGGCTTTTGAGTTTCTCCTCTGACTCTGTGTCTTGTAAGACTCATGCACAACCAAGGGGATTCAGGAATCCTGTTGGGGACTGTGGGCACGAGCAAGATGTCCCGCTGGGTACCACACAGGTGTGTGTGTGTGCTGAAGTAGCAGAGCGTACCTCCAAAACGGAGACGAGAACCGGCCGATGACCCGGGAGGCCTTGTTCTTAGTAGATATCCAAAGACAATGCATCAGCTTTCCAAGGAGATGCCTGCACCACCAGGGTCCCTCTGCACCACGCACCTGTCATCAACCAAGAAGCCCGTTAGCAGGTGAGTGGGTCAAGAAACCCGGTTCCCATACGCAATGGGGCATTATTCATCCCATCTGCTGCGACGTGGATTGCACCGAAGGAGGCAGAAAAGATTTCATAAAATACATGCAGCCTGTCCATGTCACCTCCAAGTACCAGGTAGCATGCAGAAAATCAAATCAGAGTCTCAGGGGCTGAGCAAAGCAGGCATTGCTGATTTTACACAGTGCCTCCGTGATTTCATTATAGAGACCACCTTGAAAGTTGCTGGTCTGGTTTTTTTTTTTTTGCTAACTGAAAGGGCTAATGCACCACCAATAATTAGAAATATCATTTGAAATCCTGGCTCTACTTCTCCCAAAACGTCACTTCATCTTGGGCACCTTGTGTCCCGCACATTTTCCCTTGATGCATCTGGGCCATCGGACGTGATCGATCTCTTTAGCGTGTGACTTGGGTGAACTCTAAGATACAGTGAGTCTCACCCAGGGGAGGTGAATAAGGTAGCAGTAACAACAGTAATTTTCTGTTTTTTTTTTTTTGCCATTTAACGCTTTCCAACAATTCTGCTGAGTTCCTCTTTTGACCTCAAGCACATTTTTCAGTATCCGTCTAGAGAGGTGAACGAATAATCATGGGTCCGTCATCAGCACGGATTTCCTATCCCTTCTTTCTTTCTATATCTTGGTCAACTGGAATATACATCCACTCACTTTTTTTTTTTTTTAAATTCCAGAAAAGCTCTTTGTCTGGGGTCTACTCTGAACCACAGCACGCCTGAGACCATCTCTGCATTGGATTTCCACTGGAGGAAAATCTCTCTCTCGGGTCCTGAATACCAACCTGTCAATCATGCGTGGATTTTTGCTTGATTTTTTTATTGTCTGATATTACAAAGGAGCAGGAGCCGAGCCCAGAAATCCTTCCTCCCTAAGTCACCTGCATTATTTGTCCAGGGCGGTGAGAGATGTTCCCTCCCTTTTATTTAAACGATGACGGCTCCTCCTGTCTCAGTTCCATTCTATTTTTGCGAACCTATTCAATCCGGGATTGTGTTGTTTTTCTCACTTTAGAAAAAAAAAGAAAAAGTTTCCTTTTGTGACATTCTTGGCTATTATTTCTGCTCGGTTTGCTTTCAAATCATCTTTGAGGGCATTAATTATAAGTCGATGCTTCTCTTTGTCCTTTTGTGATTTTAATCTCTTTTCATTTTAATCTATTTGGACCTATTTCTCCGGCAGGCACTCTGGGACCGCGTCCTGCGTTTTCACAATGCCAGGAAGTTGATTGTTTTTTCGGAGACCCATTCGCCACTCATCCCAATGCCAATTTACACTTGGTCAGTGGCGTTTTGCATTTCTTTCTTTCCTTGGTAAAGTCAAGTGTATCCGGTTCTCTTTTCCGACTCCGGGTCCGCCTCTGTCTCCACGATGCTGGAGGAACAGAATCCACCTTCAGAGGCTCATTTCAAAATCACCCCCAAAGGCTGGTCGGGGACCAGGAAGATCCCTGTTCCAAAATGACCTTCCCCAGGGACCAATCTCCCTTAACCTTCCAAAGCTTCTCTTTCTCAAAGGGAGGGAACTGATGCATGCAGAGATTTCTTTCGGTCTCCAATGTTGCACTTCTCTGAAAAGCAGTCCCTGGCTGGGAACCATTTAAACCCTATAGATGACCCGTACAAAATTACGGGGGGGGGGGCAACCCACCGGCCCCGTCTTGTCTCGTCCCCAACCTCTGTCTCCGTGCCCTTCTTTCCTGTTACAAAAATAACTTGCTCACCCAGAGGAAAAACCCCACAAGCTCACGCACCTGAAGGGTCACCCAAGATGCATCCGTCAAGCAGCGATTACCAACTGCGCACCTACCATGGAGAAAGAGACCCAGGGTCTGAGATTCGGGGGGCTCTCGTTTACAGGCAACCGACAAGTTCTGAGGCAGGTCGCTTTTAGGCATAAGTCTCACCGGAGGAAGGATGGTGGCTGGTGGAGGCTCCTGGTTAAAGATGCTTGTTTTATTATTATTATTATTATTATTGATATTGGGGATTGAACTCAGGGGCACTCCACCCCAGAGCCCCGTCCTCAGCCCTATTTTGCATTTGATTGAGAGACAGGGTCTCCCTGAGTGGCTTAGGGCCTCGCTTTGGCGGAGGCTGGCTTTAAATTCACGATCCTCCTGCCTCAGCCTCCCGAGCCGCTGGGGTGACAGGCGTGCGCCACTGCGCCCAGTGAAGTTGTTTATGTCGGCTTGTTGATTTGGTGCCAGGAATGAAACCCATGCACGTAAGCACATGCTTTACCACTGACTCCATCCCGGCCCCGAGAGGACGGTGTTGCAAGCACACCAAGACTTGGTTGGTAATGTGACTGTCTAGACGCAGTTTTAAAAGGACCAGTGTCACAGAGCAAAAGAGTTGGATCACAGGGGACAGGGACTGGAGGCAAGAATGCTGGGTCCCTGGGATATAGCTACTTGAAGGAGAAGCATCATGCCTAAATAGCTGGCCTCCCAGCACCTGCTCTTGCAGTGCCCGCTTCCCGTGCAGAACTTTCACGCCGTCTTTGAGGGAGGGCGCCGGCTCTCAGAGTCCAGCTTTGGGACGGCAGAGGTGACTCCAACAGTCCCTCCTGGGTCCGGGCAGCTCACCTGAGTTCCCCGTACCTCCGCTGGCTCTTCTGTGCATGGGGACATCACAACCTCCCATGTCACAGGCAGAAAGAATCCACGCAGGGTGACCATTTGTCACGGCTCCCAGGAGCGGGAACGGGCCGTCCGGCACTTCATGCAATTGAGAATTCTGTTGGGGTCGGAAGCTTTGGACTCTTGTCCAGAGGAAAGAAATCTCGTCTTGGTTTAAAAAAAGTGCGACCCAGCACCACGGAGCTTGGCCAGCACAGTGCTGCCCCGGGTGGTCTTGGGGCTGGGAATGCCGACTTATCTTGTCCCCGTGTATCCCAGAGTGACCCACCCGTGGTGGCTGTGCTCGGGTGCAAGCTACAAAGAGAAAGAGCATTTCTGACTGTCCATAGACCCTTTAAAGACGGGACCCTCTCCCTTAGCATTTTACGAGTATCCTCGGCTCAGCCTTCACCGTCCCTGTGAGGTGTCAATGGCCCCATTTCACAAAGGAGAAAACCGAGCCCGTCACTGTGACAAAGTTTCTGAGGGAATCAACTTGAAAAGGCGGAAAGGTTGCTGGGTGTGGTGGCTCATAGCTGTCATCCCCGTGACTCAGGAGGCTGAGGCAGGAGGATCGCAAGGTGGAGGCCTAGGGCAGGGGCCCGTGGTGGAGAAGATGCTCACCACGGGGCCAGGAAGCAGAGAGAGAGAGAGAGAGACAGGGTCCACGTTCCCCTTTAGGCCACGCCCCCAATGACCTAATGGGTCCACTAGATCCCGCCTCTTAAAGGCCCCACCACCTCCCATGGCTCCCAGTATTCCAGATGCCTTCCACTCAAAGTCATTTGGACGGACAGATAAAAGAACCTACGTGGATTTGCATGTCTGGAAGGCAAGATTCATGCCCCAAATTGTCATTGTGTTTATTTTTCCTCTTGAGTATCAGAAAATTAAAAAAAAAATGTGTCATATTTGGCTTGGCTAACAGGTAGAAGCAGCTGTCAAAATGCAGAGTGGGTTTGAAAATTTTCCCTGTGTGTGTGTGTGTTTAATGCACTTTATTTTTATTTTATTATTTTCATTATTTTATTATTTTATTATTTTTGTAATTCTATTTCTCATTTTTGTTCTTCATGACAGCAAGGGTGTTCTCCCACTGAGCCACATCCCCAGCCCTTTCTATTTTTAATTCTGAGACAAGATCTTGCTAGGTCTCTGAGGCTGGCCCCCAACCTGCAATCCTCCTGCCTCGGCCTCCCGAGGGTCTGGGATGACAGGTGTGAGCCACTGTGCCTAGCACAGTCTCTGGTTTTAGGCTCCACCTTGGAGAACCAGCCCTCCTTTGTCCTTTCTCAGCCAGAAAAAAAAAAAAAAAGCCTTTCCTGGCTTTTTCTGTGGTGCGGTTGTTTTATTCATGAACTGCTTGAGTGATGTGGCATTTTTCCATGAAAAATTACAATCATGTATTTCTAGGCGCTGAGAGCCCTCCGCTCTGAGAGCCCTTAGTTAAATGTTTAGCATCAGGTTAGAACACTGGCTTCCGGAGCTCCCGGGCACAGAAAAATAAAAGAGGAAGATGCATCTGGGTCAGAGTCACAGCAGAAAGAGCAGGAGGTGACCTGAACGGCCGTCCCTCATCCGCGGGCCAGCGTTCCGCAGAAGGCCGCTCGGTGGACTGCAGCCGGGAACAGATAGCCGCGCCTGCCCCCGGAGGACGAGGAGGTCACAGGAAGAAATCGCTCCCGGACAGAGCAGAGCGGGCAAGAAGACAAACTCTCTCTATTGGCGAAGCCCTCAGATCCTGCCTAACAGGAAGGGTTTTCTGGAACCTTCTCAGTGTCCTGCCTGTACTCTCCAGGGGAGCCCAGAGCCAGAGTCTCCTCATCTGATAGCACTCAGCGCTGCGAAGAAGGCCTGAGAGATTTCCAGCAAGGACTCATTTTTGGGGGGTTTGTGGGGTACCAGGGATTGAATTCAGGGGCTCTCGACCCCTGAGCCCCATCCTCAGCCCTATTTTGTATTTTATTTAGAGACAGGGTCTCCCTGAGTCGCTCAGGGCCTCGCTTTGGTTGAGGCTGGCTTTGAACTCCCACGATCCTCCTGCCTCAGCCTCCCGAGCCGCTGGGATGACAGGCGTGGGCCACCCAACAAGGGCAGATTTTCTTGTTATAAAAAAAAAAAATCACCCTTTAATCCTGCTTGTGGGCTTGGGTAGCTGGCTTACCCCTTCTGGGACTGCATTTTCCTTTTGTTTTAAAAATCAAAGGCTCTAAGATAGATATCAGTCACGGGGGTGGGGGGGGGTGGGGGGGTGGGGGGTGGAATATGCAAGACTCAAGATCCGGGCAGAGTCCAGGACCTCGGTGGTGGATTCTGTTGATGATGACGTTAAACTGCCCTCAATACCTAAGATGCGTGGAAATCACCAAGACCTACCAAGGAGTGTCTGGAGACTATTCTACTCAGAAAGAGGTGAAAAACCCTCGTAATGTGGGTTGTCCTGAGCTCTGGGGGTCTGCAAACTCGGGCCCCTCTACCCTCTCTGCCGTCTGTTCTCGTTATTTCAAGTTTTGCTGGCACACAACTACACTCAGCCCTGTGTTCATGTCTGTTGATGCTCTCATGCATCCCCGACACACGAAGGTTACAAAGTTGGCGAGTGGCCTCAAATCCAGAAACACTTACCATGTAAGAAAAACTCTCCTTTCTACCCAGGGCAGTTTCTAGTCCTCCTTGAGAGAGTTTCTAGTCCTCCCTGAGAGTTTCTAGTCCTCCCTGAGAGTTTCTAGTCCTCATTGAGAGAGTTTCTAGTCCTCCTTGAAAGAGTTTCTAGTCCTCCCTGAGAGAGTTTCTAGTCCTCCTTGAGACAGTCTCTAGTCCTCCCTGAGACAGTTTCTAGTCCTCCCTGAGACAGTTTCTAGTCCTCCTTGAGACAGTTTCTAGTCCTCCTTGAGAGAGATCAAAATGGAAAAGTGTGGCCAAGGGATGAGGGGACACCTGGTTTCTTATGATACTTCTCGGTGTCCTTAGTACATTTTCTGAACAGTCAAGCTGGATCCTGGAGAGACCCTCTGTTTTACCCAGATGTAAAATGGCCAGATGAAGCGACACGCCGGGGAACCTCAGGGTTCACTCTGGGCTCTCTCCACCTCTAGCCTCCACATGTCTAAGGGGCTGGTTGGAAATGCATAAGCTCAGCCCCCTGTGGACCCCTAGAGCCAGAATCTGCATGGAGCAGGGTCCCTGGGGAACCTACATCCACCTGAAGTTGAGGTAGCATCACCCTGATGTTAGAACAAAGTAGTCGCCATGCACAGTCTGGCTGGGCACAATTCAGGAGCCACTTGTCAAAAGAAACTAACTTTATTTTTAAAACTACAAACGCCAAACAAAACAGCTCCTCAGGAAAAACCCTCAGAGCCCAACTGCCACCACCGACTTCCATACGCCTCTCACCACACAAACCACACCACCTCCCACAATCCTCCTGCTCTTGAGGCCAATTGGCTAGGTCGCGTGGGCGGAGCCAAAGAAGTCCCCCAATGAGCAGTTCCGTAGTCTGAAGGGCAGGGAAACAGCCCAATGAACATGACCGCAGAGGAGCCAATCAGCTAGATGTTGCTGGGGCCACTGTGAGCCAATCATCAGCTGGCAGTCTGAAGGGCAGGGAAACAGCCCAATGAACATCACCGCAGAGGAGCCAATCAGCTAGATGTTGCTGGGGCCACTGTGAGCCAATCATCAGCTGGCAGTCTGAAGGGCAGGGAAACAGCCCAATGAACATCACCGCAGAGGAGCCAATCAGCTAGATGTTGCTGGGGCCACTGTGAGCCAATCATCAGCTGGCAGTCTGAAGGGCAGGGAAACAGCCCAATGAACATGACCGCAGAGGAGCCAATCAGCTAGATGTTGCTGGGGCCACTGTGAGCCAATCATCAGCTGGCAGCTTGAAGGGCAGGGAAACAGCCCAATGAGCAGCTCCGCAGAGGAGCCAATCAGCTAGATGTTGCTGGGGCCGCTGTGAGCCAATCATCAGCTGGCAGTCTGAAGGGCAGGGAAACAGCCCAATGAACATCACCGCAGAGGAGCCAATCAGCTAGATGTTGCTGGGGCCACTGTGAGCCAATCATCAGCCGGCAGCTGGAAGTTTGCTGGCAGCTGGAAGTTTGCTGGGGCCCCTTTGGCTGTGGCTCTCAACAATCTGGGGCTTGTCCTAAATTTCCCCCTGTGGACTCCACGGTTGGGGTACAAACCCTGACGGTCAAAGCCTTTCAGGAAGAGAAAACCGGTGGTTCAGAGAGTTGAAATCTTGTGGTCGGGTGTGTACAAGTTCCCGAGTAGAGAGTCTCTTTAAAATTTATTTAAAATAAATAAGTCTATTTAAAATTCCGCACGTCGCGACACTATTGGAAAACCAGACCGCGCTCATCTCGCCTCTTCTTGTTTGTAACTTTTTTCAACCACCTGTTCTTTGTTTGGTTCCTGCCTGTTCTTGTCTCGTGACTTCTGTTCTTTCTTCTTGCCCATGCATTCCTCTGCTCCTCCTTTGCAGTCTCCTGAGACATTAGAGATTCTGTTTTGAAGTTTGCTGTGGTTTGGATAAGGTTTGAGTGTGTCCTCTAAAGTTTTATTGGCTGAAGTGTTTGTCCTCAGAGGGGTCGCATTGAGGCGGGGGGAACATTTAAGAGGAAGGTTCAGTAACAAGGTAACTAGATCACAGGGTCCATTGCCCTTACAAGGTATTAGTGCTTGTCTCCTGGAGTGGGTTAGTTCACCACGAACATGTTGTTGTCTATGAGCAAGACTGACCTTTAAATCCACCTTTGGTTCCCGTCTCAACACGTGATCTTTTCTGTATGTGCTCTGACCATTGTGATGCCATCTGCCGGGGAGGTCAGGGCCAAGCAGAAATTGTCACATAGCCTTGGGGCTTCCAGAACTATGAGCAACAACAAACCTTTTTTTCTTTATAAAGCACCCTGCCTCGGGTATTTTGTTATAGCCAAGAGAAATGGACTGAGATATATGGTCTTCTTACCACAGAGTCTGGGGAGTACGCTGAGTGAGTCAGCTTAGGCTGGGAAACCATTGTCAGTGGGTGTATTCCCACGTATGAGAATCAGATGTAAATTTACCTGAACTCCTTTGAATTCTGAATGTTTTGTGGAGTCCACTACCAGGATCAGATGTCTAATCTGCAGTCTTCCTTGAGCATTCTGCCTTCCCATGCCCTCGCTCTGAACGTCTCCAAACGGGGAGTGACATGTCACAAGTGTAGCACCTCTTAATAAGTGTTAACACCTTGGCGGCTTCTGGAACGAGACTGTCGCTAAGCACACAAATTAGATAGAGAACAGATGCCTAAGGGGCTAAAAACATAACACTGGTTCATTATGATCAAGCGACTCAGTCCCCCTGGAAAGGTGAAGGTCTTTTGAAGGACAAAGCTAAGCCTCGCCCTTAATTGCATGCCCAATATAGGACAGAGGGGAAGAATGAGTCCCTGACGCTGGCGTAGAGTCTCCCACAGCAGTGACTCTGTGTCACACGCCGGGCTCATCCTTTACAGGGAGACGGTATCACCCATGAAACCTGAAGCTATTTTGCATTGGCTTCCACTGTGCAGGTTCTATATTTAAGGCAGACGTGGGAAGAGAGAAGGAGGAGAAGCAGCACTCCTCCCGGGGATGAGCTTGGTAGATTCCTCCTCCTCCACCTCCCCTCCTCCTCCTCCTCCTCCATCTCCTCCTCCTCCTCCTCTTCCTCCTCTTCCTTCTCCTCCTTCTCCTCCTCCTCCTTCTCCTCCTCCTCCATCTCCTCCTCCTCCTCCTCCTCCATCTCCTCCTCCATCTCCTTCTCCTCCTCCTCCTCCATCTCCTCCTCCTCCTCCTTCTCCTCCTCCTCCTCCTCCTCCTCTTCCTCCTCCTCCTCCTCCATCTCGTCCTCCTTCTCCATCTCCTTCTCCTCCTCCTCCTCCTTCTCCTCCTCCTTCTCCTCCTCCTATCCTCCTCCCTATCCTCCTCCTCCTCCTCCTCCTGCTCCTCCTCCTCCTCCTCCTTCTCCTCCTCCTCCATCTCATCCTCCTCCTCCTCCTCCTTCTCCTCCTCCTTCTCCTCCTCCTCCTCCTCCTCCTCCATCTCCTCCTCCTCCTCCTCTTCCTTCTCCTCCTTCTCCTCCTCCTCCTCCTTCTCCTCCTCCTCCATCTCCTCCTCTTCCTCCTCCTCCTCCATCTCCTCCTCCTCCTCCATCTCCTCCTCCTCCTCCATCTCCTCCTCCTCCTCCTGTTCCTCCTCCTCCTCCATCTCCTCCTCCTCCTCCTCTTCCTCCTCCTCTTTCTCCTCCTCCTCCATCTCCTCCTCCTCGTCCTGTTCCTCCTCCTCCTCCTCCTCCTCCATCTCCTCCTCCATCTCCTCCTCCTCCTCCTCCTCCTCCTCTTCCTCCTCCTCCTCCATCTCCTCCTCCTCCTCCTCCATCTCCTCTTCCTCCTCCTTCTTCTCCTCCTCCTCCATCTCCTCCTCCATCTCCTCCTCCATCTCCTCCTCCTCCTCCTCCTCCTCCTCCTCTTCCTCTTCTTCGTCTTCTCTCTTTATTTTGCACAGTGGAACCCAATTTTAATTCTTAGGTATCATGTCCAGAGCCCAATTAAATGAAGACGGTGGGATCAGGTTGCCAGGAGACCCAAGAAATACCTGGAGAGGGGGTAGAGGCTACTGTTGTCCTCTCTCCTTCAAGGAAGATCTGCGTGAGATATGTGTGAGCTGGGACTTGTCATATATTTATTTATTTTATTACTTCGAGTATTAGATTCCTCCAGATGGATAAAAATGATGGCACCAACTTCACAGCTTCCCGTAACTGCAAATTAAAGAGCCGCCTGTGTTTGTGAAGCAGTCCTTCACACATGTGCAAATGCACAACATTCACCCATTTACAAATCCAGATCTAGGCATCCCAGGAGGCCAACCTTGGCAAAATCCCGCCTTTTGACGCGACCCGGGAGGCGACGCTTGGAAATCTGTGGCTGGGGAGGGAGAATGTTATGGTTTAGAAGATAGATTTCAGTGTGGGTGTGTAACTCGGCGGTAACACACGTGCTTAGGGTAGCACGTGTGGCGCCCTGGATTGGATCTCTACCAGAGAGAGAGAGAGAGAGAGAGAGAGAGAGAGAGAGAGAGAGAGGAGAGAGAGAGAAATGTGATAATGCACATAAGAAAGGGTGCATTGCAACCCCGGAGGGAAGAAGAAATCAGGTGCATCACCATCGTGGTCTGAGAGGGGTGGTTTAGGGGCAGGGCTTGCAAGAGGAATTGATCTCCAGGTGCAGAAAATGCTCTGAAAATATGCTAAGAATTAAACACATCTTTCCACTGAACGTGTTTTATTCTGACCCGTGCCATGAGCTAGTCTCTCTGGTGTCCAGTGTCAAGTTCAGCCTCAACCCTGCCTCTAGTCGACCCCGAGTGAGCAGAAGCCCTCAGGCCTGGCAGAGACCCCTGTGGTGTGTCTCGGAGATGGACGTCCAGAACCCTCCTGGGCTTCAGGCGCCAAGCGCGCAGCGGGCACCGGGCACCTTTGCCAACGCAATTTGGTAAAAGCGGAGCTCGGAGGCCAAGCACCATTTTCCCAAACTGCCTTTCAAAGCTCCCGGGCCACCTACTGAATAATACAGAGCCCGGAGAGTGGCCCGCACGCGGCCCACGGTGGACGTTCCGGAAGCTTTGCTTTCACGGGAGGCTTTCAACTCCACATGACTTAAGAAAGGGGGTGGCGGGGAGGCGGGATCCTTTTAGCCTTTATTGCAGAAAATTCCTTGATAGGCTCGGGTGTTGCAGAGATGGAGAAGAAACACTTTCAGGGTGAAAATGAAAATTTAATGACGTTCAGAAGCGAAAGATAAAAGCCAAAAGTTGGAAAAAAATCAAGTTTTGCATTTTTTTTCCCTCCTCCCTCAAATATACCACCCAACGCGGCTGCTTCTCAGGAGGGAGAGACGGTGTTTCTGCAAAATAAACCTTACCTTGTGGGTTTTTTTTTTTTTTTTTGCAACAGAGTTGAATTTGCGGCCTTATTTTCTTACGGATGCTCACTGCTGAACGTGCTTTTAATTATTTAAGATTGGGAAGGAAGCATGCGTTTCCCGTAGGGAGGTGGCATTGCCTACCAGCTACAAAAGCAAGTTGAATAAACGGGATCCGGCGACCCTCGTTGACGGCTTGCTCCTGTTTACAAATCAGAGGAGAATTGAAAGCATTTTAATGAATGTAAGGGCGCACAGGCAGACGGCAAGCAGGTTATTTGCGCCTTGCGCACATTTCCACTGGGAAATGCCTATTTTTAAATGTTATTTTTTTTTTTATCAGTGTGCTGTAGTCATACACCAGTGGGGATCTTTCTGACCTCTTCTTCAAGGTGTGCGTATAATACCTGTTGTGGTTCGGATGTGATTTGTCCCCCCAGAGCTCACCTGTGACACGATGCAAGAAGGTTCAGAGGAGAAATGATTGGGTTGTCAGAGCCTTGACCCAGTCGGTGGATTAATCCCCTCATGTGGATTAACCCAGTGGTAACTGGAGGCAGGTGGGGGTGTAGCTGGAGGAGATGGGACATTGGCGACGTGGCTTTGGGGTGTATATTTTGCATCTGGAGAGTGGAGTCTCTCTTTCTGATTTCCGATCATCATATGAGCTGCTTCCGTCCACCACCCTCTCCCACCGTGATGTCCTGCCTCACCTTGAGCCCAAGGAATGGAGCCTGCTGTCTACGGACTGAGACCTCTGAAACTGTGAGCCCCCAAATCAACTCTTCCTCCTCTAGAGTTTCTCTGGTCGGAGTCACAGCAGCGAAAGAGCGGACTAAGACCACCTCATTTTCTCTATTCCAATCATCGTTCCTTCCTCCTTCTCTCCCCTCCTGTCTCTACAGGTCTTTTATTTATTAGTTGCTTATTTAATCGGTGCAATCGACTTTTGCAGAGAAGCGGAGTTCCCTGCGATCTATTCCAGCATGCACATAGTAGGTCAACGTCCCAAGTTTCCTCTTTAATGGTGGAGCTTGGACCCCGTTGCAAACTTGTGGGGAAGAAATCCCGGGATCTGGAAACCTTTCCAAATACCCTGATTGATCTCACGGAGAGTCACTTGATCCCTCGGTCCAGACGATCGTCCAAAACACGGGATGGACTTTTCTAGAACCAAGAAAAGCCCTTCCCCGATCCTTTAGTGGGCATTCACTTTACTTGATTTCCAGGGCGGAATTCCAACAGTGAACACCAGGGTCGGAAGGATCCGGAAGACATGGCCTGGAACAAGGCTATGATTTCTAGTCCACATGACTCAAAGGAATCTGGCTGCATCGTGTACGAAATAAACGGAGGTGATAAAACAAATACCGTCTTTACGACGTTGGTAACAGATAAGACCCAAGGAGCCTGATCCAGTGGCCGACACTCAGGGCGGCCCCCACAGGCCGTGCAAACGCACTCTGTCTAACCCCTTTCCAGGGGCCGGATTTTACGGGAACACAGAAGGGAGTTTACACAGAGGGGTTACATCAGGGAAGAAACACACACAGAGACCTTAGACCCTCCCACAACGGAGCTGCAGAAAACGTGTGAGTCCAGGTACCGAGACGTCCATCGCGTCTACAGAAGCCAAAAGGAAAGAAGCAAAGAGGGTCGATGGCGTTCCTTTTCCAATTTGCTCTGAGGGTCCAGGAATTAGGAGGTGTCCTTATAGGCTATTGTTACGCTTTGCGTATTAGGTGTCCCCCAAAGCTCATGGGTGAGTGAGGCAAGGCAAGAAGGTTCAGAGGTGAAATGACTGGGTTGTGAGAGGTGTAGACCAATAAGTGGATTAATCCACTTGGATGGACTCACTGGGTGGTGACTGCAGCAGGTGGGGTGTGGCTGGAGGAGGGGGTCCCTGGGCTGTGCCTTTGGGGTCTCTCTCCTGTCCCTGGTGAGCAGAGCTCTCTCTGCTCCCTGGTGTAACCTAATAGTGGATTAATCCACTTGGATGGACTCACTGGGTGGTGACTGCAGCAGGTGGGATGTGGCTGGAGGAGGGGGTTCCTGGGCTGTGCCTTTGAGGTCTCTGTCCTGTCCCTGGTGAGCAGAGCTCTCTCTGCTCCCTGGTGTAACCTAATAGTGGATTAATCCACTTGGATGGACTCACTGGGTGGTGACTGCAGCAGGTGGGGTGTGGCTGGAGGAGGGGTCCCTGGGCTGTGCCTTGGGGGTCTCTGTCCTGTCCCTGGTGGGCAGAGCTCTCTCTGCTCCCTGGTGTAACCTAATAGTGGATCAATCCACTTGGATGGACTCACTGGGTGGTGACTGCAGCAGGTGGGGTGTGGCTGGAGGAGGGGGTCCCTGGGCTGTGCCTTTGGGGTCTCTGTCCTGTCCCTGGTGGGCAGAGCTCTCTCTGCTCCCTGGTGCCCTGTCCTGAGCTGCTCTCCTCCTCCAGGCCCTGCCGCCATTTTGTTCTGCTCCCCTTGGGCCACAAGGAAGGAAGCCGAGTGTCTAGAGAACAGAGTTGTGAGCCCCCAAATGAACTTTTCCTCCTCTATGCTCTTCTTGTCCAGTATTTTGGTCACAGCAATGAAAAGAGTGCGCTAAAACATACGAGACAGAACAAAGAGCAAGCAAGGAGAATCGAACACTGGTTCTCAAGACGAATGCGTGATCCCAAAGAGGGGTTAAGGGGCTGGGGTTGTGGCTCCGTGGTAGGGCACTCGCCTACCATGCAGGAGACACTGGGTTCCATCCTCAGCACCACATAAATGTAAAATAAAGATACCGTGTCCACCTAAAGCGAAAAACTAAATATTAAAAAAAAAGAACGGTTAATAAAATTGATTTAGGGAAACAAGGTGGTCTCAACAGGAATAGAGATGATTGCTGTTAAAATTTTTGTGTCAATTCTTACTTTAGAAACTGTGCCTCCTACTCTGTGTCCCCCAGAAGTTGCAATGAGACCCTTGTCATGTTCACGGGTCCTGTGGCACCCAGTTGCAAATGCGGCATAGACACACGAGTCAGCCGTTCACCCCTGATGGAAAGACCCGTCTGCAAACGTCGGTTGAAGCTGCTCTCCTCGAGCTGTGCACCGCCCACAGTGTTCCTGTATCGCTGACCTCACTCATTGAGGACTCAGGGTGACTTACACGTCCCCCAGCCAGATGCCACCTCTGCAAAAACCAGCCTCCTCTTTCTGCACTGTGCACCTTCCTAAAGTAGTAAAGGCGCCCGTTCGTACCCGCAAATTGCAGTTGATCTCGGACTTCTGTGTGTCTGCCAATGTCAAGCCGTGAGGTTTGTGGATCTTTTCTCTTCCAACTTACAATTTGCCCTCCCGGCGTTTCCAAAGAGGATCTATGTTTTTATCCAGGGGGCCGGGTGCACCCTGATGGGTGCTTCCAGGAAATCGTTTAGGATCTGTGATTGTCGCATGTGAAATGTCCCGTATCCCTGATTTTTTTTTTTTTTTTTTAAGGGTGGGAGATGTTGAAGACAGAAAGGTCTCGCTCTCGGGGCTCATGAATCGATATAAAAATCAGGGCCGTTACCTGCCCTCCCCGTTGCCATGGCTACGTACTCGGGATGCGGAGAGATGACATAACTCAGGTATCTGCAGAGCAACAGCCTTGCAAAGGCATCAGGGAGAATTTAAGCAGCACAGGGAGGCAGGAAAAATCATTTATATATATAAAAAAAAAGGTTTTAGAAGAAAAAGAGAGTGCTCTCTTGGAGGCAATAAAACCTCCCACTTTATTTTGTAATCTATTTCCTCCTCGGATGATTAAATATTCATACGTCTCTTTCTCCGTGTTCTTTCTCTCCGGGGAATCTGATTCTTCCATTTAATACTTCAAGTCGATACACTCAAAGGATAGGAACAGAGTAAAAAAAAAAAAAGAATATTTTCTTAGGTGTGGAACACGGCTCAGAAATAATCAAAGACATCGGTCGACGTGGGAGCGGTCCATTGTCTGCAATTATAAATAATCAAATATCGCTCTGAGCCGTGAGCCGCAGGAGCGCTTCTTTGTGTAAACACTTTTATTTTTCGGGTACGGGATCTCTATTAAATGTCATCGAAGAACGTTTGGAAACATAACAGAGCTAGGCCACTCTTGTGGAAAACAGTCCAGTTTAGCAAACGCGTGATGATCGGAAAGTACAAATGAAAATTCAGAATAGCACGATGGTCAGGTATAGCTACTGTGAATCACGAGATTCTGTTGGTGTTCGTGCACAGCTAGATGGTTGAGAGACAAGCGGGAGACCCTTGGGCACACAAATACGTTCAGATGCTAATTGCATAATTAATCAGCTTCTGTATACCGAGCAGGAGAAAGTGTGTGTCTTTGCTTTAACCGTCTTGGTCCATATTTTGCAGAACAAGAGACCCTTAGGAGAGACAGCTAGGTAGGACGTAGGCAGATAATAGGTAGACATGATGGACAGGTGGTTGAAAGACAGATGGACAGAGAAAGGTAAGGGATGGACGTAGGGAGATGATTCATGATGTGCAGAGATAACGGGTGGATCGGGGTGGGAAGGTGCATTGATGCTCAGATGCAAGGAGTCGGCTTGCATGACGACCCGGATGGGCTCCAAAACTTATCTCACCGACCCTCTTCCCGCCTCTCCCATAGATGCCGTTTCTAACGGCATCTTCTCATCCCCAGACAGAGCTCTTACAGATTCCCGAGTTTAGGTGAGGGTTTGTCACATCGTGCGTCACCCCACGGGGCATTTGGCAACCCAGGAGAGCGGATGCCTGATTTATTTCATTTAATGTCTTCCAGTTTTTTTTTTTTCCAAACGGCTGCATTTTTCATGCCCGAATACTATTCCATGGTGTGCACACACCGTGTTTTCTTTGCCCGTTCACCCACTGGTCGACTCCTCGGTTGACTCCACAGCTTGGCTATTTTGAACCGTGCTGCAGTCCCGTGGAAAAGCACGCATCTGTTTGATAGATGGCCTGGGTACGGCTACAAGGACGGCATCCTGGCCCATCCGCGGCCGACCTAGCATCCATCCCACAGCCTGACCATGTGTCACTTTTTCTTCGTGATCTGTGACACGTCACAGCCAACACCAATTCCGGAAGGCATCCTATTCTGCACCCCCCTCCATCCTAAGTTATTAATAAACATGTCCCGGAAAGAAAACTAGCATCGACCATGCCAGCAAGCTGACCATTCCCTCAGTCAATACGACTGGGGATGATGGACCTTCGATAATTCGTTTCCCGAGGGGCTTCTGGTTGGGGGAAGCTGATTTGCTAATTTGCTCCTCTCTGAAGGGTACCGTGGCCTGGCGTTTCTTCTCCGAGATCACAGTTCTCAGATCCTTCCGTATGCATATGGAGCCGCTCAAAGGCACTGTGGTCGCTGTCTCTTGAATGTGTGCCACTCGGTCCACGCCCTTGTGCGAGTTCTAACAGTACCAGGTGTGTTCTCACCTGCAGAAAGTGCCCCAGGGCCACCCTGAAGGTGGAGATCCCACCTACGCTATTTTTGCAGTGACCCAATCTTGACCCAAAGACCTACATCTGTTTCCTGTCAAGGTTCTTTGAGGACCACCTGGCAGAGGCAGCATGGCCCACACCATCAATGATTCAAATCGCAAGAGCCAATTTATGACCCGAGCCGGTCCACTTCCTCTTGGATCCCAACTTGCTGACGGGAGACCAGATTGGAAATGTCCAAGCCAAACGGGTCTCTGGTCTCTTCGTTCCCCAGGGAGAAAAAATCCAGGTTGTGCAGCATGATTCTGAAGCTGTTTCTACCTCCATCTACGCTGTCACTCCCAGATGGCTGGCTGGCTTGCTCCGTGACAGAGGTGCACACATCTGCAAGAGGCATAACCGTGGGTCGCTGCCTTATGCTACGGACAGGGGACGTTTAGATAAACTTGGAATCGATTATTAAACTGGGTCACGTCCAAAAGCAACGCGTCGACTCTGTCCGCAGACTCCCTGCCTTCTTCCCGGTGGCCTGGTGCAGAACGGCCAGCGTATCCAGACTCGCTGCCTTAGAGAACTCCTTGGTGCTTCTGAACTTTGCGTTCTCTGCCTTCCTGCTCAGAACCCTGTTCCGCCTGTCATGTACAGTTGCTCAGGTTGCCAGGCAGTTCTGCGATTTTCAATGATTGACATTTAAGATCAGAGCCATGAACGCAGTCAAAAGCCTTTCAAATGCCTCCAAGACGAGACCATAAGTACCTGCTCATTGTGCACCAGAGGGAGCGGAAGGCAGAAAACCAGCTAGAATCGTGTCATTTATTGGCATTTAGCAGGATAATGTTTTTCAGAGAAGGATTATAACCACTGCTAATGTCTTGCTTCATATACTCTTAGGTCGATTTCTAAACATACTGCATGCATTTATTTTTATGTACATGTTTTTTATTTATATATGACAGCAGAATGCATGAAAATTCCTATTACACATATAGAGCACAATTTTCCATATCTCTGGTTGCATATAAAGTATGTTCACCAATTCCTGTCTTCTTACCTGTCCTTTGGATAATAATGACCATCACATTCCACCATCATTAATAACCCCCTGCCCCATCCCTAACCCTCCCACCCCTCTGCCCTATCTAGAGTCCGACAAATCCTCCCACGCTCCCTCTCCGTACCCCACTAAGAATCAACCTCCTTATATCAGAGAAAACATTCTACATTTTTTTTATTTTATTTTTTTGGAGATTGGCTAACTTCAGTTAGCATTGTCTTCTCCAACTCCACCCATTTACCTGCAAATGCCATGATTTTATTCTCTTCTATCGCATTTATTTTACAAAATAACATGCAAAGTAATATGCATTTATTTTACAAAAATAACCCCTCTCTGTCTCCCTCTGTCTGCACACAAACACGCACACGGGTGTATGTAAAGATCTACACGCACACACATGCCTCTCTCTATATATATTTTATGGTTTAGGTGCATTATTTGGCCAGAGCTTATGTTGAAACATTTATATTTCTTTCATAAAAGTTCTTTAGCAAGGGCCTGCAATTTCTGTTTCCTGATTTCCAGACGTTACTGGATATTGACAGCCGTGTTATAATTTGGAAATATTTCTCCCCTTTTACGCTGGGTGTCCAGTGGCTGAATCGCTCTCGACCGGTGTTTGTTTTCAGTGAACGTAGTGGCCTTTTCCTTCTTCCCTTGATGACGCCTGATTGGAGCCCTGTGTTCTGTGATTCCATTTCATTGATGGTCAAGTTCTCGCTGAGTTGCTTAGGACCTTGCTTAGTTGCTGAGGCTGGCCTCCAACTTGGGATCCTCTTGCCCCAGCCTCCTGAGCCGCTGGGATGACAGGCGTGTGCCACTGAGCCCGGCTGATCCAGTTTTGAATTCACCTGGGCAAGTTGACTAAATGACAGCTCCCTTACGATGACACCACATAGTTTTTTTTTCTGCAATCCTGTCAAGGAATCGTAAGGTGAAGCTCCAGATTGGGAAGCCTGATTGCTCTAGAAAAGGAGACCGGTGGTCTTCACGGTGGGCGTCATTCACACACTGAGGCCTGTCCCCTGGTTATTTGAATCAGATCCTTAGATGAAGCATTTTACAGAAATGTGAGCGTGGTGACACACACCTATAATTCCATCAGCTCAGGAGGCTGAGGCAGGAGGATCGCGAGTTCAAAGCCAGCCTCCGCAAAAGCAAGATGCTGAGCAACTCAGTGAGACCCTGTCTCTAAATAAAATACAAAAATAAAAAAAATACTGTTTTATCATGTAGAAGAGGATTATAAATAACCGTCCCTTAATGCCCCTTCATGAGAGGATCTATTCTTAGCGCATTGGCAATACAGGAAAACAGGTGGGACTTAGAGTAGGACTTCCGCATTTGAGGTCTAGCTTTCTGTGGCTTCGCTCCCTCGTGGTCAGACGTGACTCAGAAATATTAAATGGGGGATTGCAGCCATCAATAATTCAGGACTTTAAAATGACTTTCCTTGCAGCACATTGTCAGAACCGTTCTGCGTTAGGATCAGTGATTTCCGTTCGTCTCTGACGGTGCCTAACTGGTAAGTTCAGGTGAATCACAGGTTCGCAGCTAAGGAGGAAACCTGGAGTTGGTGGAGAGTCCACTGCTACCTGTGGTGTCAGGTGCCCACGGGGGGCCTCAGAACGTGTCCCCTGTGGATAAGGAAGGGGGCGTATTCGTAGGACACCTTGGGTGTTTTCAACGATGACGATATTTAATTTAATCTTAATGGAAAAGGAAAGAATTCAGCATCGTTTTCAGGAACAGGTCAGATCAGTGGGCACACAGGTACATCTCTGGTTGGACGGACGGGGAAGCATGCCCCAAGGCCCCGGGGCCCAAACTCCAAGAATTGCAAAATAAATAAATAAATAGATTTCAAAAAAAATTTGAATGTTTTTTTAGTTGTCAATGGACACGATACCTTTATGGATTTAACTTTATGTGGGGCTGAGGATTGAACCCAGGGCCTTACACATGCTAGGTGAGCGCTTGACCACCGAGCCACAACCCCAGCCCGATAGATAGAAATTTTTAAAAAAGAGAAGAACTCTGATTGGGAAGTTCATGGATTCCACCTGTGGAATCCCGCTTCATGAAAAGGGTAGCTTAGCAGCATGCGATAGTGACACAGCCACATCAATGTTCTTAGCCCCTGGATTCACAATAGCGAGGCTAGGGAACGAACCCAGGTGCCCTTCAACAGATGAATGGATAAAGAAAATGTGGTACAGATACACAGTGGAATATTACTCAGCCATGAAGAAGAATGAAATGATGGCATTTGCAGGTAAACAGGTGGAACTGGAGAATAAATATTACAAAATTCTCTCTCTCTCTCTCTCAAAAAAAAAGGGTATTTTAAACTTAAGTAAAACATTGCCAGTTAAATTTTCAAAGCTGTTTACCGATGAAAAGGTTGCAAATGAGTTTTGAAAACACAGCATTGCTGGCCTTATCTTTGGTGGAGACTTAAGAACAAATTGGCCAAAGCTGCTGAAATCACTTTACAAAGCCCTTTTCCATCCCTATCAACGTATTCCCATGAGACGGGTTTCTCTACCATTTGCAGAACAAAGGAGTCCCGTGAACATCATGTGCTAGGAGCCGAGTTGTCCTCGATTCAGTCTGGGATAGAGACTACAACAGCAAGAAGTACGGAAGTTGGCCCTGAGTACACTAAAACGTTAAAGGTGGACGTCATTGGTGGGATCCGTCTTCATCGTGTGTGTCTAGATATCCCACATGGACGGCCACCACCTCCCTCATCCCCTTGAGTCTGGAGGCAGATACCAAGGAACCAGAAGCGCCATTCGCTGTCAATCATCTGTGCACGGGATTTCAATGTGTACGGTTCTTCTTCCTCTCCCTAGGTTATGTTCCTCCTGGAATGATCATTAAAATAGACTTGAATGTCAGTTGTGTACAGAGTTTGAAATCGGAGCTTGTATTTTGAGTGTTTTTTTTTTAAGATATTTTATATTTTAAGAATCCGATTCGGATGAGCTTTATGCATGAGCGTTTAGAAAGTATGAGGGAATTCCTTTACCGTGAGATTTACACGTTGGGACCAGCTTTCTCGGCTCAGGCAAAATGAGGCAAAAAAATATAAAGACAGACAAGAAGTGTCCATGTTGAAGTAGAACCAGGTATCAGTGGATTTTATGCAAGTTATGTCAATCGATGTTACGCAAGAGTTTACGTATTATTTTCAACTAACACTATACAGATGTGAAAGCACACACGGAAAATTTGAAAAATAGATAGAAAGATGTAAGAGCATTTTTTTGGACATATATCCATTTTTTGGAGGCCTAATTATTAGTTTTGAATCATAGAATGCAAAGTTGACACATTTTTCCCTTTTTTTTTGGGGGGGGGGGTGCTAGGGATTGAACTCAGGGGCACTCGACCCCCGAGCCCAGTCCCCAGCCCTATTTTGTATTTTATTGAGAGACAGGGTCTCCCTGAGTTGCTTAGGGCCTCCTTTAGTGGAGGCTGGCTTTGAACTCACGATCCTCCTGCCTCAGCCTCCCGAGCTGCTGGTGGTACCAGAACCAGACCAAGACGCACCCAGGAAAGGGAACTCAGACCGATATCTGCGGTGAGCACGGATACGTAGCCCTGGAAACCGTAGCCAGAGTAATCCACCGATGCGAGAGATGAGAAGAGGAACTCAAATGTCATGATTTGCAGATAAAATGATTCTCTGCTTAGAGGATCCAAACAAGTCCCCCCAGAAAACTTCCAGAACCAAGCAGTGAATTCTGCAAAGCAGCAGGCTATAAAACCAACAGCCGTGAATCAAAGGCGTTTCTGTGTCTCAGTGGCAAATCCTCAGAAAGAAAAATGAGGAAGAGTACCCCATTTATAATAGCCTCAAAAAAAAAAATCAAGGCTGATTTTTGGGAGTCCACCTAAGAAAAGAGGCGAAAGACCTGCACAGCCAAAACTAGAGAAGAATAAATAAATTGAAGAGGACCTTAGAAGATGGAAAGACGTTCTTTGCTCTTGGATGGGCAGAATCAACAGGGTCAGAATGACCCTGTTACCAAGAGCTTTGTACAGATTTCATGCCGTTCCAACCAACGTCCCAGTGACACGCCTCATCGAAATAGAAAAAGCAGCCACGAAATCCATTTTGAAAAAAGTCTTCATCTATTTATTTAAATATTGGGAAAGGGTATGTTGCAAGTCACTGGGGGAAAAACATGCACTTATCTACGGGGAAATGTCCCTCTATTTGTCCTCGGTCATGGGAGTCTGCTCGGAAGATGGTTCTTAAGAAAACGTCCTTATACCATTCTCGGTCTCATTTCTCGTCCATCTCAGCCGCCCACAGCAGCATTCTACCTGGCAAATAGAATTACACAAGGACCAGTGAGAGTGACCATGAATTCTACGTTTAAAAACCTTTGTATTTTCTTTCTTTGTGCTAAGTTGCTTAGGGCTGCCCTCCGTGGCCGAGGCTGACTTTGAACCTGCGATCCTCCTGCCTCAGCCTCCTGACCTGCTGGGATGACAGGTCGATGCCGCCACACCCGGTTTGTTACAGGTATCCTTGATAATCTCCATTCTGACTGGAGGGAGGTAAAATCTCAGCGTAGTTTTAATTTGTATTTTTCTAATTGTTAAAGATATTGGACATTTTTTTTTCATATATTTGTTGACTGTATTTTTTCTTCTGTGAAGCATCCGTTCCGTTCCTTTGCCCAGTTATTGATTGGGTAATTTGGTTTTTTTGCTGCTAACTTTTTTGAGTTCTTTGCATATCCCTGGAGATGAATGCTCTCTCTGAGGTGCAGGGGGTAGAGATCTTCTCTGTTCCGTAAGCTCTTCACGCTCTTGTTTCCTTTGACGTGAAGAAGCTTTTTGCGGGCTGATCCTGGAGTCGAAGAACTCCCACAGTCCGCCATTTGCAACCTGGAGACCCACGGAGCCACTGGTAGAGTTTGAAGGTCCGAGCGTCACAGAGTCTGAGGGATACGTATTCCAGTCCAGGTGCCATGGATGTTCCAAGAACCAGGGTCTCCGAGGGCAGGAAAAGACTCATGTTCCATCTCAAGCTGCCAGACAGGGAGGGGGCAAATCCCAATCCCCTCTGCCGTTTTGTTTCCTCCCAATGCTCAGCAGATCGGATCATGCCCACCGACCCCGTGAGTCTCACAACTATGCTGGACCAGCCACCTGGGCACCCCATAGCCCAATCAAGTTGACACACAAAGACTTGACCCAGTAGAAAAAAAAAAAACTAAAAATGTCCTATTTCAAGGGTCGGGGGGCTTAGAGAGGAGGCCGTTGTGCACCGTGGTGGCCAGCACCCAGGCATGGCGAAGGTGACCATTAGCGCTTAGCCATGATGCCTACCGCTAACCTTCTTTGGGTGGCGGAAACCCAACCAACGTAAGGTTTTGATTCGGGCGCTGGCCCCCGACCTCCGTGTTTGGAGGCGATCGATCAAGGCACGGGTGCCAAGTTGAGGGCCATATTTCCAGGGGAAATGATTTCCAGAGTAAGTCAAAGGGATCGTTCGCCGACCGTTGCACTTTCTCTGCTCCTCAGGAGGTTTGGTTGTCATCACTGCTGCCATAGACAGAAGTTCTCGCTTCATGCTTAGAAATGGCAAAAAGAAACCCGGAAAAGAGATGTATACAACAGTTGTCATTAATGAAGGCGAGACAGAGATATAAGCATTCAGCAACAAAGCCAGGATCTGCCTCTGTCTGCCATATGCTTATAGCTATATTCATCGCATCTTTCTATCGAGGATATAGATCTAGGAGGTATATATATATGCACACATGAATCTGTGTGTGCGTGCGTGCGTGCTCATCCAGAAAATACACATTGCAAGCTGACAGCGGCTTATGGGAGTCTCTCTCCAAGTATTTTGTGGAGTCACAAAACCAAAATGCTCAAGTGTTAATTGGATCTGGGTGTCTCTCTCTTTTTTTTTTTTTTTTTCCAATCCGTCTCTCGGCCAAGCCGTAATCGGAGGCGTCCACAGGCCCAAGAGAAGAATCTATGGTGGTCAACGCACGAAGAACTCAGGGACGACAAGGAAATCGATAAAGTCTGGCGCCGTGGAGAAAGGAGAGAGACCAAGATGGGAATGATAACGATGTCACGCGGGTCCTTCCACAAAACAGCGGTTGCAAGATTTGCCGGGCACGAAGAATTCTGTGCAGAAAACTGCAGAAGCCACTGAAATTCAATGGAAATATGATTCTTGAGAGGGGGGGAAAAAAAAGGTAGCTTACAATTTAGATGTTGCTTGCATTTCTAGAAACTTTCACCTCCATGACCTTTCTGCAGCCTGACGGTGTCTGGAAGAGTTGGAGGGAAATGGCCAACTCCGCTTAGATCTTACCGACTCAGCCCACCTCAAGGAAATCCATCTTCTTGAAGAGAAAATTACGGGGGAAGCTGGGCCACCAATTCAATATGGCGGACTGGAAACCACTGGGAATTCTGTCGGTGGGCAAGGGCCCGTGTGTCAGCCTTGTTGCATGGTAGATGTTCTCTGGAGCCAGTTTGCATCTCTGAGCCCAAGTCCTGCACAGAGAACGCAGATACTATGAATACTATAGAGCATGGATTTTTGTGGGAATTCCATACAGTGGTGCAGATTTATCATTCCGTGGGCTGTTGAGATATTCACATAAGGGTATGCGTGTCAGGGTGGGTCGGCGTGCAAGCCGTGACTTTCAGAAACACTTGACATGTGTCGCACATCAGCCAGCAACTGGCTAGAGGGGGCTCTGAGTTGCTACAAGAGATCCTGCCACATTCCTTTCCACAGTGCTGCATCTTTGCAAAGCTGAGTCTGGGCTCTCGGTGTGACAAGAAGCAAAAAAAAAAAAAAAGGTACTGTGAAAATCAGCGGGGAAGACGAGATGAGTGTGGGCGGGATCCAGCCTGATTCAGAGGTTTGCCGAGTTGTGCCAGGCTCCGCAGACACCGGCATCCCCTTAGTCAACAGCCGTCGTCATTCCAGAATGAAATAGAAATAGGCTTTTCTTCCTTTCGAATGAATGTACTCGATTAAAAAAAAAAAAGTTTTACTAAAATGTAGCAGACATTTTTTTTTTCTTCAAGTTGTTTGGGATGATATCCAAAACAGAAATATGAGTTCTTTCTGCTAGACTAGAGGTCTCGTGAAAAAACAAAATCACCGAAAACTAATGAGTTCACCAAGCTTGGAAAGCTGCGGACCCGTCTCCACCCGGTTACGAAGCAGGCCAGCTAATTGTGGGTTAGTCAGCTTTCTGTTACTGTAACAAAATACCGGGCATGATGCATTTATAAAGAGGAAAGGTTAATTTTTGTCTCCTGGTTTCAGAGATTCTAGTCTCTGGTGGGTCGACTTTGTCGCTTAAGGAGCCACAGGAAAAGCGGACACTTTAGATCCATTCTCCTTTCTCTTCCAAAGCCACAGCGGCTGGTTGGCAGCGTGCAGCCAAGGGGTGGGGTGGTCACACAGAACCATCTTGCACGGGTCAGTGGACGGAAGGCAGGGCGGCCTCCCAGGCAGATGTATGTGGGACAACATGTCGTTATCTTGTTTGTCTGCGGTGAATGGAGCGCTACTCTCCTCCCGCCGCGGTGATGAGCATTGGAGCCTCTTATTTCTGATCCTCGACACTGTTATTAGGAGGCTGGTCCGGGGACCTCTTCTACATGACACCTGACAAACGCCCGGGGACTCCTCCTTGTTATTTCCCCTTGGAGAGAGGATAAAGGTTCTTTCCATTCGGAATGCATTTGGCGACACAGCGACTCTGGCCTGTTTGACAGTCCCTGGGTTTCCCCGTGGCAGAAGTGAAAACAATACTTAGCATTTTAGTAACCACGACAACCACAAATCCCACCCTGATAGGAATCGCTGTGTTTTCATGTTCAGAAGGATGCTCTCTCTCAAGTCAGTACAGAGATCAAATCAGAATGCTTCCCAAGGCCACGTAGGCTTTGGAAAATAAATTCACTTAAAAGTTAAATGGTGGGGGGTGGGCTGGGTGTGGTGCAGCATGCCTGCCATCCCAGTGGCTGGAGGCTGAGGCAGGAGGATGGCGAGGTCAAAGCCAGCCTCAGCAAAAATGAGGCCGTAAGCAACTCAGGGAGACCCTGTCTCTGAATAAAATGCAAAATAGGGCTGCGGATGGGGGATGAGGCTGATTAAAATACCGAGGACGCTCTGGTGTCCCTGTGCACGTCCTATTCAGATGGACACAGCCTGAAGTCTTCTTTATAGTACAGCGGAAGGAATAGGCTTTAGCGAGAAAAAAGATAAGCCTTCCCCCATTCGCTTGCGATTGTGGATTTGCGTTCTAACCAGACGGGCGTGCACCTGCCTGGGAGGAAGGGAACCGATAAGTGTGTGGTGGTAATTGCCTCCCAATGAAGGTCGATAACGGAAAAAGGGAAGACTGTCCCCAACTAAATGGGATGTGCATGCGACAAGGGCTGTTTGGTCTTGAACAAAGCCGACGTTTATCTGCAGCCGACAATAAAGTAAGAAAAAGTCAGACCCATGCTTTCTCCCTGGAGGGAAAAAGGAAACGTTGTGATGCATTCTGTATTATCTAAAGACACGGCACAAATACACGAGCGTTTAGGCTCTTACGGATGAGTCTCAGGGACAGCTTAGATATCGTACAGATGCAGTCACCCAATGCATATTGGATGATTCCTGGCAGGGCTTGAACTTTGCTCCACGGGACACCCAACAGCATGGGAAATATTTTGATTTTCACCACGGGGGTGCACATCTCGGTACACGCTGCTGGACATTTTTCAGTGCATAGGGCAGCCTCTACAATCACACACACACACACACACACACACACCCCAGTATTGCAAAGTGGGAGAAATTCTGCTCTCAATGAACTTGAGAGTTGTCTTCTGCTGTTGGGTGACCACTGTCCACCAGCATGACCCTTGGAGCACGTCGCAGCTACGGCCCACGGCAGGAGAAACCTCAGCCCACACCTTTTGTTCTCTGCAAAGAGACGTTTAACGAGCATCAGACGATTGAACAATTTGGGGTTGGGTCCTTCCATTCCCGTGATGAAGGAAATTGGTGGGAAAGGTTGATGATTTGGGTCCACATTGGCCAGACGGGGGGTCTCTTTTGTAGGGAAAATAATGGTTTCCCAAAGATGTCCATAGCCCAATCCATGTTTTAGTTTTGCGTCACTGTGACCAAAAGATCTGACAAAAACAACATAGAAGTGGAAAAAGTTTATTTGGCCTCTGAGTTCAGTCCATGGTTGGCCGACTCCATGGCTCCTGCCCAAGGGGAGGCAGAACAAGATGGCGGCAGGGCCTGGAGGAGGAGAGCAGCTCAGGACAGGGCACCAGGGAGCAGAGAGAGCTCTGCTCACCAGGGACAGGACAGAGACCCCAAAGGCACAGCCCAGGGACCCCCTCCTCCAGCCACACCCCACCTGCTGCAGTCACCACCCAGTGAGTCCATCCAAGTGGATTAATCCACTATTAGGTTGCACCAGGGAGCAGAGAGAGCTCTGCTCACCAGGGACAGGACAGAGACCCCCAAGGCACAGCCCAGGGACCCCCTCCTCCAGCCACACCCCACCTGCTGCAGTCACCACCCAGTGAGTCCATCCAAGTGGATTAATCCACTATTAGGTTACACCAGGGAGCAGAGAGAGCTCTGCTCACCAGGGACAGGACAGAGACCCCAAAGGCACAGCCCAGGGACCCCTCCTCCAGCCACACCCCACCTGCTGCAGTCACCACCCAGTGAGTCCATCCAAGTGGATTAATCCACTATTAGGTTGCACCAGGGAGCAGAGAGAGCTCTGCTCACCAGGGACAGGACAGAGACCCCAAAGGCACAGCCCAGGGACCCCCTCCTCCAGCCACACCCCACCTGCTGCCGTCACCACCCAGTTAATCCGCTCAAGTGGATTAATCCACTGGTTAGTTCGCAACTTCCATGATCTGACCTCGGAGCCCCATTCTTGGTGGCCGTCGGATGGTGTGTCCACCCTTTCTGGGCCACCTGTGCTGAAGGGGGACGTCGGTAGGTGAGCTCACCTGTGGCCTCGCACGGGCGGGCAGGAAGGTCCGGTTCTGGGCGGTCACCGAGAGACAGTGGGAATGGAGAAGCAGGAACCACGAAGAGAGGGAGGGAGACATGAAGAGAGACCCAACGAGACTCCCGGACCTCCGAGAGGGACCCGAGGTCCCCGAATGTCACCTGTTGTGCTCAAGAGAGCAGGTGTTGCCCCAAGGCTCGCGTGGGAGACAATGCAAGAGGCTTTGGAGGGGAGGTGAGTGGGTTCTGAGAGCCTCAACCCAATCAGCGAGTTGATCCACTGATGGGGATTTGGGGGGTGGTAACTGAAGGGGGTAGGGGGTGGCTGGAGGGGGTGGGCATCGGGCGTGGCTCTGGGTATACACCTGGCACCTGTGAGGGAGGAGACCTTTTTAGCTCTGTTTCATTCGGATTCAAGTATCCCGGTGGGTCAGTCAGCTCTCCTTTACTGTAACACATCACCCGAGGGAATCGGCTCCTGAAGCAGGAAGGTTACTGTGCTCACAGTGTCGGGGGCTTCCACGCACCATCGAGTGGCCCCGTTGCTTTGGGCCCATGGCAGGGCAGTGCATCATGGAGGGTGGGAGGACGTGGTGGAGTAAAAAGGAGAAGAAGAGACCCGTGTCTCACAGTCCCCCTGTTAACATTCTTTCCCTATCCTAAAAGTCCCTCTGGGGAGCCAACCTGTCACACGCTGGCCTTTGTGGGACGTTCAAGACCCGACAGACAGCCCTAGGCACGAGTTTTCCAAAAGGGACCATATCAAGTCGGTCCTGCCTGTGTCCAGGGGATCCCACCGAGGGTCGGCCGCGGTGGGCCACGGACAAGGTCTGGGTGTGAACCACGCCCAGCTTCGTGCTGGGTCATGTCGGAGCCGGCGTCTCCTTCTCGGCTGCCCACCTGTCCTCTGGAGTCTCCTGGAACAAGGTGCCAGGGTCTGGATGTGCTGTGCCCGTCTCAGAACATCCCTGTGCGTCTCAGGAGAGGAACACGTCTCAGACGGCAGCCTGTCCGCGCAAAAGGGGGGAGCCCTCCGTTCCGAGGTGGGGATGTGGCTGCGGAATGAGAAGAAGAACCCGCGTCGTCCAGGGCTGTGGTCAGAGATCCAAGGGCCCAGGGACCGCTGACACCTGTCCCGGGGAGCAGAGCAGCGCCCTGAGGGGTCTCGAGAGGATTTTAATTTGCTTTTAGAGGTTCTCTGCCGTGCATATTTGCAGCTTCTCTCTTGGGTGCCACCGAGGACGGGCTTCCTGGGTCAGGGAGCTGCAAGAACCGACAAATCCTTAATGAGTTCCCTCTCAGGACTCTCGTGGTCCCCTGGAGTCACTCTGTGACTCCAGGACTCCATCAGCCTCCCTCGGGAGCCAGCCACGGGTCCCCAGACTCTTCCCGAGAGTCACGCTGCAAGGTGTCACCTCCGCTGACATCGCCCCATGACCCTCCTACCACTGCCACCGTGAGGCCCTGTCTCGCCCGCCGCGGCTCTGTGCCGTGCACAGCGCCATTAGAGCTCATGACTGATCGCTCTCTCTTCCTGGTCGCTCTCCTAATCCACATGCAAAATGAATTGTTTCTGTTAAGAATATTTTTTCCATTATCTTATACATAACAGTGGGGTCCATGTAGACAAATGCATAAATGCACATGAGATGGTTTTCTCCATGCCCATTCTTAGAACTATCCCCTTTCCTCCCACCCACACCATGCATTTATTTTTAATTGATGAATCATATGTAAAGTTGGGGTGCATCGTGATATTCGTGCATTTATTTTTAATTGATGAATTATATGTAAAGTTGGGGTGCATTGTGATATCCGTACATTTATTTTTAATTGATGAATTATACTTATACGTAAAATTGAGGTGCATGGTGATCTTCATGCATTTATTTTTAATTGATGAATCATATGTAAAGTTGGGGTGCATCGTGATATTCCTGCATTTATTTTTAATTGATGAATCATATGTAAAGTTGGGGTGCATCGTGATATTCATGAATTTATTTTTAATTGATGGATTATAATTATATGTAAAGTTGGGGTGCATTGTGACATTCGTGCATTTATTTTTAATTGATGAATCATATGTAAAGTTGGGGTGCATTGTGATATTTCTGCATTTATTTTTAATTGATGAATCATATGTAAAGTTGGGGTGCATCGTGATATTCCTGCATTTATTTTTAATTGATGAATCATATGTAAAGTTGGGGTGCATCGTGATATTCCTGCATTTATTTTTAATTGATGAATCATATGTAAAGTTGGGGCGCATTGTGATATTCATGCATTTATTTTTAATTGATGAATTATCGTTATTTGTAAAGTTGGGGTGCATCGTGATACTCATGCATTTATTTTCAATTGATGAATTATATGTAAAGTCGGGGTGCATTGTGATATTTGTGCATTTATTTTCAATTGATGAATCATATGTAAAGTCGGGGTGCATCGTGATATTCGTGCATTTATTTTTAATTGATGAATCATATGTAAAGTTGGGGTGCATGGTGATCTTCATGCATTTATTTTTAATTGATGAATCATATGTAAAGTTGGGGTGCATTGTGATATCCGTACATTTATTTTTAATTGATGAATTATACTTATACGTAAAATTGAGGTGCATGGTGATCTTCATGCATTTATTTTTAATTGATGAATCATATGTAAAGTTGGGGTGCATCGTGATATTCATGCATTTATTTTTAATTGATGAATCATATGTAAAGTTGGGGTGCATCGTGATATTCCTGCATTTATTTTTAATTGATGAATCATATGTAAAGTTGGGGTGCATCGTGATATTCATGAATTTATTTTTAATTGATGGATTATAATTATATGTAAAGTTGGGGTGCATTGTGACATTCGTGCATTTATTTTTAATTGATGAATCATATGTAAAGTTGGGGTGCATTGTGATATTCCTGCATTTATTTTTAATTGATGAATCATATGTAAACTTGGGGTGCATCGTGATATTCATGCATTTATTTTTAATTGATGAATTATCGTTATATGTAAAGTTGGGGTGCATGGTGATATTCCTGCATTCATTTTTAATTGATGAATTATCATTATATGTAAAGTCGGGGTGCATTGTGATATTCATGCATTTATTTTTAATTGATGAATTATATGTAAAGTTGGGGTGCATTGTGATATTCCTGCATTTATTTTTAATTGATGAATTATCATTATATGTAAAGTTGGGGTGCATCGTGATATTCATGCATTTATTTTTAATTGATGAATTATATGTAAAGTTGGGGTGCATCGTGATATTCGTGAATTTATTTTTAATTGATGAATCATACTTATATGTAAAGTTGGGGTGCATCGTGATATTCATGCATTTATTTTTAATTGATGAATTATCGTTATATGTAAAGTTGGGGTGCATGGTGATATTCCTGCATTCATTTTTAATTGATGAATTATCATTATATGTAAAGTTGGGGTGCATTGTGATATTCATGCATTTATTTTTAATTGATGAATTATATGTAAAGTTGGGGTGCGTTGTGATATTCATGCATTTATTTTTAATTGATGAATTATATGTAAAGTTGGGGCGCATTGTGATATTCATGCATTTATTTTTAATTGATGAATTATCGTTATTTGTAAAGTTGGGGTGCATCGTGATACTCATGCATTTATTTTTAATCGATGAATTATATGTAAAGTTGGGGTGCATCGTGATATTCGTGAATTTATTTTCAATTGATGAATTATATGTAAAGTTGGGGTGCATGGTGATATTCGTGCATTTATTTTTAATTGATGAATTATATGTAAAGTCGGGGTGCATGGTGATATTTGTGCATTTATTTTCAATTGATGAATCATATGTAAAGTCGGGGTGCATGGTGATGAAATTCTTTCCTTCTCTCTAGCTGCTACTCTGGGAAAAACCATCTGACCCTGGACTTCCCGAGCCGGGCTTCTTTCACTTAGGCTTGATGTTCTCCGGTTCCGTGCACTGACCAGCAAGGGACATTGAATGAATCCGGCTTCCCGGTGCCCGGAGGGTCTCCGGCCTCACGGATGACTAGCACCTCTCGGCCGCCCAGTAAAAGACAGTGAGGATTCCGACCCAGCTCTCTTTCTGGGATCTCCCTCCAAAAGATCTCTAAAAATAAGCCTTGCAAGTTTGACCGGTGGAATGGCCACACTGCAAATCAGTCGGGGTTATTTCAAGTAGATGATGACCACCTTGTTAGTCCACCTACTATGTGCAGATTAAGATAGAAGGCAGATAATAAACAGGGGAGCCAAGAAGTGCAGAAGGTACTGGACCTCCGCACTGCAAAAATAAAACACCGCCCTATACAGGAGGCGATTTTCTATACTGTGAAATTCTTAAAGAGATGCTCTTTTTATTGCAGGAGGCTTACGCAGAAAAGTGGGGTTCATTCGTGTCTTTAAAATCGGTGCTTTACGGACCGACACAGAGGTGGAAAAACTGACCAAAGTGGGAAATTTTTAAAAAGAAAATGAACAGGATCAAAGGTGACACCGTGATTTGCATGGCAAGTTGAGCTTTGTAAAGAGAGCGAGGTTCTCATTCTGCAAACACGACCCTCTATTTCTCCCTTGGTCCTGTCCTCTACAAAGCCCTGCTCTGGACGAGCAGGTAGAATTTGCTGTGATGATGGACGTATGAGAGAGCCCTTGGTGGCCCGTAGGTGCTTACGGACGGTTGCACCAGTCATGGTACAAAAGCCACAGTCGCATATTCATCTTGGTTTAAGAATATCATGGGCCGGGCTCGGTGGTGCACGCCAGGAACTCAGGAGGCTGAGGCAGGAGGACCACAAGTTGGAGGCCAGCCTCAGCAACTTAGTGAGGCCCTGAGCAACTCAACGAGACCCTGTCTATAAATGAAAAAATAAAAATAAAATAAGAAAGGGCTGGGGATGTGATTCAGTGCTGAAGCCCTTCTTGGTTCAATCCCTGGTACAAATAGAAAAGAATATCATGGATATGACGGCTTACGCCACTTGGGTAATCGCTAAGGAAATTTCTTGTGCATGGAAATAGCCCTGTGCTATGATTGGGAGGTGAGGTGTCCCCCAAAAGCTCCCGGGTGAGACAATGCAAGAAGGTTCAGAGGAGAAATTTCGGGGTTGAATGCAGAAATATCCAGGAGAAAAATAAAACCTAGGAAAATCCACAGGACGCAAAGTCTTTCAAGACCTTGAGGCAAATGCAAGAGATAGAGAGGGAGCTTTGGGTTCAAGAGACTCAAGGGCTCATGCCGTTTTCCCAAGTTAAAATTTTTTTTTAATTACAAAGATCCTTCACACTTTGCAAGCCGTGGGGATTTTACCAAGTAAAACAGGAAAGAGGACCCGACTGTAATTTTGCCTTTAAGACTAAAGTTTGTAAGGGAATCTACTGCTGGGATGATTGACAGCTTCAGGAAGGGACATGACAGGTGAGACCATACATTAGTAAACATTCTTTGGGAAATCAATATGGAAAGACATACCCCCCCGAATGTGGACACGAGTCTGGAGAGTTCCTAGACCTTTCCGCGTCCCAGGAAGCATGGAATATATTCCCAGGGCGTGAGAAGAGAAGCAGGATCATACTTCAGACATCCTACCCCTCCTGGGTGTGTAACCAAAGGAAACGAAATCACCATTCCAAAGAGATGCGTGCACATCCGTGTTGATCGTAGCACTGTTCACACTAGGGAAAGCCAAGAGTCAGCCTCGGGGTCCACCCACAGATGAATGGGAAAAGAAGCCGTGGTTCGTATGCCCAGAGGAATATTACTTGGTCATGAAAAAGAACAGGATCTCATCATGGGCAGCAAAAGGGATGGAACTGGAAGACATTATTAAGACACGGGAAGACAAGTAGTGGATGTGGTGTCCCATATACGGAAACAGGGAAAAACTTCCATTGATGGATCTGAATGGAGAAGAGTGGTTAAGTGAAGTTAGGAAGGGTATTTGGGGTGGTAAAGGTGGATAGGGGCAATTCGGATTTGGTCAGTGCATGCAGAGTGTATGGAAAGAATGACACAGAACCCTATTGATAGGTATGATCAGTACCTGTCAATCAAAAACAAAATACTAAGAAAAATAAATAAGCCAACAAGTGGTGTCAGACAGAGAGTGATAACTACAGAGAACTGAAGAATCATGTTTTAAAAAAGCATGATAACAAGGATCGTGGGGCATGGATTTTGCAGATAACACACACATATACATGTATACACACAAATGTATACATATTTACAATTATATGAATCACAATATATATCCATTTTTCATTGCTATAACAATATACCTGTGTTTGGGCAATGCAGAAAGCAAAAAAGGGTTCCTTAGTTGATAGGTGTAAAGGCTCAAGATCCAAGATTGGGCAGCTCCCAAAGTTTCCTTTTTGGAAAAAGCGTCACAAAATACCACTGGTTAAGTACCGGGACCCTGTGCACCAAAACATGTCGGAAAATAGAAGAACGTGCTTGGGCGATCAGTGCTGTGTAATGAGTCACGATTATTCCCGGATTCCTTTTAAGAGCCGCCGTCCGCTTTGTAGACATCAATTGCTGACCGCCCTAGCGAGCCGTATTTAATACCTTTCTTCTGTTCCATCATTGGCAGCTCATCTCCTTGGAGAAGGATCCTCTGTCTCTTGCCAACTTTTAATTGGCGTATTTGGTGCCAAGCTCATTAACCTTGAGCGAGTGTGAAAGAGTGAGAGCTACCTCCTTCTTTGGGAATGAATGTTGGGACAGGAATCAGCTGTTTGAAAACACATCTTCACCAATTATTAGGGACAGAGATGTCTACATGGGCCGTTGGTCCATTTTCTACGATTGTACCAATTTTAGTTCTTTTTTTTTTCATTGCTGTGACAAAAGACCAGACAGAAAAATTTTTAAAGAAAAAAAAGTTTGTGTGGGGAAATGACACCGCACACAAGGCAGGTGCTAAGCATGCAGCTGGGACACTGTGTCGTCTCAGGAATAAAGACAGTCAAGAACTGGACACTGGCTCAGGACCGATGCCGACTTGCTTCTGAATACCCTCCGTCCACGTTGGCTTGGTGGGATCCACGCATGTCGAATAGGAGAGATGAGGGGACGATTGTCTCTTGGATGACAACCCAGAGACCCTTGCGCTCAACTTACCCCTGGATCCTACATTCTGAGTGCACCTCGAGTTTCATCCTCACCCCACACTAAGACAAGGAACCGGAAGAGGCAGAGACGGGTTGGAGAGATTGGCTCTGATCATCGATCGACTAATCGTTGTGAAGGGCTGTCATTATGCAGTCTGCCCGCCATTTCTCCATCTTGATAATCACATTTGAGAGCCTGGGCATTAGGTGGTCTCACAGTGTGCAAGGGGTGATCCATAACGGATCAGCTTGAAGTCCAGCTCCTTTATAGAGTTGGAAGAAAATGATTTCACTCCTGAAATCCCACATGAGACCTTGAAGGAAATTCCAGATCAAAACGGGGACAAATGATCCACCCCAAGCCTCCAAATAGGTTAAAACTGGAGCCAGCAAAGAGATAAGCCCCTATTGCTATCACCATACTAAACCTACTTGTTTCCAAGTGGTGCTTTTTACATATGGATGTCTGTATGGCAACGTCTCCTCAGTGATTCTCCCCATAATGCACAAAAGCACAGTTATCGCTTGCGTCTTGCTGTCGTTGATGTTAGGATTGTTGTCAGGAAGACTGTGTGGTGCTGTTTTATGATATTCCACTGAGACCAGGTGAAAGAACTTGCGTGTGCAATGAGTAATCGGGGATGAGGGAACCGTACAGTGGCGTAGCGAGCGCACACACTGGGTCCTCTGCTTCAGGAGCCGGCCACCCATCTGCTCCCTCCGTGAGAATGTGAGTTAGGAACAGTCATCACGGAAAACAGTGTGGAAGCCCCGCAGCTAGTGAGCAAGAGAACCAGTGATCTGAACTCGGGCCACCAGGCCTACTTGTGAATATCTGTGCAAAAAGAGACCAAATCAGCCCGTTGGAAAGCCGTTTGCCCTCCAAGTTCACGGCAGCGCTATTTACAGCAGCAAACACACAGAAGCAACGTAAGGGTCCATCGGTGGACCATTATGTGGTCTATATAAACAATGGAATAGTATGCAGTCTTGAAAAAGACAAAAATACTATGGTTTGCCACAACAGGAATGAACCTGAAAGCTATCATGAAAGTTCAATAAGCCAGGCACAGAGGAAAACGACTGCAGGATCCCACTATGTGGAATCTCATCAAAATACGGACATTTTTCTCTTATTCTTTCAATACCCAAACCATTTTATGGTGCATCCTATGAAGAACTTCCAGTTAAGACCCAAGGGAAAGAGTTTAGGGTTGCAACATGAGCGTCCTCTCTCCCTCTACCTGGCCCATAGGGTCTGAGAGCTGTTTTGAACAATTTTCCAATATCTGGCAGAGAGATATAAGCAGAAGCATGTGAATTTGGAAGGTTTTCAAGTATCTTTTTTTTTTTTTCTCCTTGAACATAAACCTAGTCAACTATTAGGAACTGAGATCCAAAACAGTGTCTTTGAAACCCACACAGAAAATTGATCTCCTTTGCTCGGTGGATGGATTTGGAACATGAAATGATGTTTCAATCAGAACTTTGAAGCTTATGTATTTTTTTTTCACAGTTAGTGCAGGCAGCACCTGATGCTAACTAGATAATACAGTCATATCTCCGTGCAGCAAAGCAAATATTTGTGTGTGTGTGTGTGTGCGTGTGTGTGTGCACGTGCGCGTGAGTCCACAATACAGAGACTTGAATAAAAAATCATAACGGGGAGTTTAGGCAATCATGTGCTATGCTCCCAAACTTGGTACCGGGGATTGAACCCAGGGGTCCTTCACCATTGAGCCGCATCCCCAGCCCTTTTTATATTTTATTTAGAGACAGGGTCTCACTAAGTTGCTCAGGGCCTCGCTAAATTGCTGAGGCTGGCCTCCAACTTGCCATCCTCCTGCCTCAGCCTCCAGAGCTGCTAGGATGATGATAGGTGGGGCGCACTGTGTCCGGCACAGTCTGGAATTTAATCAAAACAACCTCATTCCACACACACACAAAAATGTGCTTTCTTCTTTTATTTTTATCTTTCTTTCCAATTCTGTTCATCGTGCATGTGGATACAACCCCGGAGGTCTACCAAAAAGTAGCCTTAAAAATCTCTCCGTCTTGTTAGTCCATTAAAAAAAAAAAAATGACACTTTCTCTCTCCTTCAACGAAGAACTCTCTCCAGGAAAAAAAAACGGTGCTGGGTGGTCATGGTCCAGGATCTCAGGGAACCGCAGTTGCTAGGCAGGAGCGTTTCCCAACCCCAGAGCCCCAAAGGCTTCCAGCCACGCGGGAATGGTAGGTAGCTCTCCCACACTGCCGTCCATCTGCAAAGCGCCGTCCCTGTCAAATGATCCATTTCATGTGCAACCAACTCAAGGTGACCCCGGTCACCACCCGACACTCCCAGTGCACGGGACACTTCCAGTCCCCAAATACGGGCTCGTCTCCGGCTCTGTCTGCAGGCGCTGCCCAAAGACAGGTCTGGGGCATATCTGAGCTCCATGCACAGAGAGCATTCTGTTCCCAAGTCCCTTCTTTTCTTATCCCGTAGATTATTGCAAGTGACCTTTTTTTGCGGGGGGAGGTCGGTGGGCACTTTAATAACGGGACGTTCCCAGGTTCCGCAGGAGAGATTCAATTTTGAAAATGCAAATGGAATGTGGTGAGACTCAACCTGGGTGAGCGTCTCTCTGACTTGGCAGGATCGTTAATATTCATGAAGTCGAATTATGGTCATTTCCATATGATGCGGTCGTCGTGAACTGATTTCAAGTTTCCATGCATGCCATCGTCATGTTTGGGTATTTAATTGTCTGTTCCCTGGGCCTCGATGCCAGAGTCATATAGTCGCACTGGAAAAAAAAATATGAACACGAGAAAGATCAGCATTTTAAAATTTCATCTTACATTCACCGTGGAAGTGGGTGGGTTAATTGAAAGTGTGTGCGGTTCACGTATTTCACAATTTGGGTGCATACATTAAAATATGACTTGAAAACACGGTTTGCTAAGGCGAACTTGAACATATCATTGGGAGATTTTTTTTCAAACTCTTTTGACATTTAGATCCAAGTGTTCGATATGGTGGATCCAGACCATTAACGACTTTTTAAAAATATGTCGTATCATGATAAAACTAAGGAGTTTACCAGACATGCTTTTATAAAAACTACATAAGCAATAAGTAGATTTTCAATACCAATTATTTGAACGTGGAAGGAAAAAAAAAGGAGAAATTCGTATTTCTTTAGGGTCAATGCCTAGTTCACACAATGGTTGTAAGGATTCATGCTTGTTCAGCAGGTAGATGAGGCTTATGTGCAACCCTTAGATAGTGAATTTGATGATCAGAGGCAATGATTTGGAAAAAAAAATTATACCATCCCTTTCCATCAAGACCATCCCAGCGGCTCGGGAGGCTGAGGCAGGAGGATGGCGAGTTCAAAGCCAGCCTCAGCCAAAGGGAGGCCCTGAGCAACTCAGGGAGACCCTGTCTCTCAATAAAACACAAAACAGGGCTGGGGACGGGGCTCTGGGGTCGCGTGCCCCTGAGTTTGGGGACAGAACTTTATCATAAGTTTTAGAGGGGACACGCCACATTCAAGCCTCTTAACAGAAGAATATTTCTATTTTTAAACGATTCAAGCGTCTACCAGGTACACCAAACACTTGGGGCCCCGAGTTCCGGGTGGAAAATAATAGATAAATAAAATCGCTCTCACGTTCTCTGTCTCATCATTTTTCACGTTGATTTCTATCCGTTATTTTCTGTTTCCAGAATTCACGTAGGTTAGGGGTCAACGCTATCTCCCACTGATATGGGAGACTTGAGCATCCAGAGAGATGGGTGTCTGCAGGGGGTCCTAGAGCCAATCTTTGGAGAATACCCAGGGGTGGGTGGGTTTTTCCTCTAAATGGAGTTCTCACTCCAAAGAGCAGAAGGATCCATTTGTATCTGGAGACTTGGACTCTCTCTCTCTCTGCTTCCCCATCTCCACACCAGCCACGACCTTCTGCCACACTCTCCCGCCATGTTGGGTGTGGCTCACTGGAGCCCTGGAGAGTGGAGCCTGCTGTCTATGACCTGAGACTCTGAAACTGGGGGACCTCCAATGAGCTCTTCCTCCTCTAGAGTCGTGACGGTTGGGTCCTTGAGTCACTGAGTCACAGCAGTGTCAACGCTGACCGAAACCCAGTGTCATTTGTACCCACACTGGGTGCCCATGGCAGTGTAGAAAATGTGCATCAAAATCCTGGGACTCCGCCATCTGATGTTTATCAATGGCATTAGACAACTCCTCATGCCTGGCGCCTCTTAATCCGACCGCTAACACCCCGTCATCGATTTCAGGACTGTAAACGATCACGCGGAAACGGCACGCTTCATGATTCAGTATCAAGTCACTGATAACAGGCCCCGATACATGATGAAATGCACCGTATTTTACAAGGATTTATTGCCAAATTGCTTCTCTCTATTTTCAGACGTATCTTCTATCAGGCTGATTTTTTTTTTTTTTTGAGTCTCTGCAAGAACTGGAATGAACTCCGAATAATGCACCCTTGTGTCATGATTCACAAGATGCTACAAATTCACTGTTTCTAAAGAAAAAAAAATCAGAGTCTCCTTGAGGCAAATTTGTTGAGCATTCAATCAAATATTTATCCATGATACAGACCCTTAGTGAAACACAAGTGCAAGTAGAGTTTTTTTTTTTTTTCTTACCTAATAAACTGCCAATCCACGGCTCATAGCGAGAACGCGTCTAGACACATTTCTATTCCAGTCGGCACTGAATGCCATGGCTTCGTGCCATAAGGCAATGAATTAAGGCACACCCACAGAGAAGAGCAATCGCAAAGAAATACAGAGAGCACAGTTTGTAAATGAAATGGCTCCGACGTGCAAAACTCACCACCATCCGCAGGCCGATCATCCAACAAGCATCGAGTGGCCCCATCACAAAATCAATACAAAAATCATACTGTACCTAAAATCAGGAAAATCACATGGAATGTTCCAAAAATCACTAGTTATTATAAGGGGCATGTGCTCGCTATGTTCTGAGTGTTTGCCCTGAAGAATTCATGAGTTGAGACCCTAATCCCCGAGACTGACATTAGTGGTACTTGCTGACGGTGGGACGAGGTGGCGTTGAGTGGACTAATGCGTTCACAGGGTCCTGGGTTAAAGAATGAATGCGTCATCCAGCCAGTGGCTTGGAAATTAGGAATCCCCTGAAGGCTCATGTGTGAGACAATACAAGAAAGTTTAGGCATGATAACAATTGGGTTAGGAGAATTTTAACCTAATCTGGATTAATCCACTTGAATGGACTCACTGGGTGGTGACTGTAGCAGGTGGGGTGTGGCTGGAGGAGGGGGTCCCAGGGCTGTGCCTTTGGGGGTCTCTGTCCTGTCCCTGGTGAGCAGAGCTCTCTCTGCTCCCTGGTGCCCTGTCCTGAGCTGCTCTCCTCCTCCAGGCCCTGCTGCCATCTTGTGAAATGATTGGGTTGTAAGAGGTGTAGACTAATAGTGGATTAATCCACTTGGATGGACTCACTGGGTGGTGACTGCAGCAGGTGGGGTGGGGCTGGAGGAGGGGGTCCCTGGGCTGTGCCTTTGGGGTCTCTGTCCTGTCCCTGGTGAGCAGAGCTCTCTCTGCTCCCTGGTGTAACCTAATAGTGGATTAATCCACTTGGATGGACTCACTGGGTGGTGACTGCAGCAGGTGGGGTGTGGCTGAAGGAGGGGGTCCCTGGGCTGTGCCTTGGGGGTCTCTGTCCTGTCCCTGGTGAGCAGAGCTCTCTCTGCTCCCTGGTGCCCTGTCCTGAGCTGCTCTCCTCCTCCAGGCCCTGCCGCCATTTTGTTTTTAAAGTGCTGACAATGGCTTCTTGAGATCCTCTTTCCAGAGGTGTTTCCGGCCCCGTCAGAATGGCCATCATCAAGAATACAAGTGACAATAAATGTTGGCCAGGATGTGGGGACAAGGCTCACTCCTACGTTGCTGGTGGGACTGCAAATGGGTGCAACCACTCTGGAAAGCAGGATGGAGACTCCTCAGAAAACTGGAAATGGAACCACCAATTGACCCAGCTATCCCACTCCTCGGTCTATACCCAAAGGACTTGATGCAGCCACCTTCATGTTTATAGAAGCTCAACTCCCCAAAGCCAAGCTATGGAATTAACCAAGGTGCCTTTGAACAGATGAATGGATAAAGAAAATGTGGTATGTATATATACACAATGGAATATTACTCAGCCTTAAAGAAGAATAAAATGAAGGCATTTGCAGGTAAATGGATGGAACTGGAGAATATCATCCCCCAAGATCAAAGGTTGGATGTCTTCTCTCTGATATGAGGAAGCTAACTCACAATAATGGGATCTAGGGGAGAATAGAGGTACTTTAGGTTAGGTACAGGGGCGTGCAGGGAGGGGAGGGTTATGGGGCTGGGAAGGATAGTCGAAGGAACCCAACGTTATTGCCCTCTGTGCACGATGACTACACAACCGGTCTGATTCCATGTCATGTACAACCAGAAGAATCACAAGCCATACTCTGTTTGTGTGTGAATTGTCAAAATGCACTCTATATTCATGTATAACTAATTCCAACAGACTTTTTTTTTAAATTTAGAAAAGGCAAAAAAATTATGAACTAAAAAGATTCATCACCCAAAACTACACAAAGATTTATCACCCAAAACTACACAAAGATTTATCACCAAAAAATTACGCAAAGATTTATCACCAAAAAATCACGCAAAGATTTATCACCAAAAACTACACCAAGATTTATCACTCTCCCCCCGCCAAAAAAAAAAACCCAAAAAACAAACAAAAAAAATCACTTAAGTAGAAAAGAGGTTGAAAGTCATTGTTGTCTAGCAGAATAAGCAAGCTGCCAAGAAAACTAATGATCCTCCAGGACCTAGTGCACTGAGTTCAACTATGTTTTTTATCTCTATTGCAAACAGCATGTGGTGGTGGAGGAAGGAAAAAAAAATTTTTTTTCTCCTGATGGCTCTTAGTTTTCACATTCAGCCAGGGCACCCTGCTGGAGCTCGGAGAACGGGTTCCTTAGAAAATCCCCAAGAACAAGCCGCCAATATCTGTCTTTTGAAAGAGCTGTCAAAAGCGTGCATGGGATGCGTCGTCAGCGCTGCATCAGGTACAACCCCGGGGGAATGCAAAGTTGTGCCGCCATCTGTGTACAGCGAGTGGAAATGCATTCTGCGGCCCACGTGTACCTAATTAGAATAATCTAATTAATTGATTAAAAATAATTGAACCTGGAAAAGCAAACAGGAACCGACGACTCTTTCGTGCAAATGTTTAAATTTCCTCAAATGAATGGTGTCCACTTGTCCAATAGGCAGAATGTCGTTGCTTTTCCTGCCTGAGTATTCTTCCCTTGGGTGTGGGTACATTCTCCTCATCCGTTCATCCGCTGACCGACAGCCCCTTGGACTCCATCGGGCAGAGGTCCTGCTAAAATGCTAAGGAAACTCAGATTTCTAAAACATGCTTTGGAGTCGCATCCCAGGTGGTACAGGAGACGGGAAGAACCCAAGGCAAATGCAGATAATAATGCAACAGTTTAGTAACTAACAGGTGTGTGCAATAATGCAACTCGTGGGGCGGCATGTCAGTGATCTACTCTGCAAAAGAAGGGATATCAGAAAAAGGAGAACGTCCAATTTGAGCTGCTTTTTTTTTTGCAGGAAACATTCATTATTTTTCAAAATCTCTCTCTCTCATAAGGAGCCGAGCCAATGAAGGCAAGTCAACCTCGTGCAAGTCTGGAGACCAGAGGGACACGGCTGAGCCTGTGGGTCGCAGCGTGAGATGCTGACCACGGGCTCCCGGCAGGACAGCGTGAGCAGGTGCACCCACAAGAGGACCACGCGGGTTTCAACAAAGTCTGCCAAGTCACAGGGACGTTGAGGTCATTTTTCGGGGGGAGGAGGAGAGAATTCACGGTTCAGCCCTACGCCCCGGGTCTCTGATGGTCCAGCTGGGAAGCAGTGCCCGGGTCTCCCGGGGCTACCTGACCCTGTCCTCCCGGTCACGGCTGCGAGCTGGCTCGGGGCACTGTGCTCCCACGCAGTCTTTGTGATAGAAACGCTGCCGTCCTAAGTATCAGGGAGCAGGCCTTGGCGTTGCATTATTAAAAGCATATTTTAGCAGGAGAGCTTTGCCAGGATTGAATGTCTGGCTCCCACCGGGTCTTGGGAGCCACGTGGGTCGCGTGGACCATGAGGATCACACAAGGTCAGAAACGCAGCCATTTGTCTGGGCACATCCGTGCAGGCTGCACACACCGACTTCTTTCCTTTAAAAATGCATGCCACCATGGATCCGGAAATCATCCCCTGCTGACGGAGGCTTCTCCCTGCACCCAGCTCAGCCTGGGGCAGCTGCAGAGATATTTTTCATTTCCCTCACGGCTTCATTGCTCAAGGAAATCCACGCCTTGCTCTACAGCCTCGTGAGACACAAAAGCCCAAACTTGGAGATTTCAGAAGAGGGAGCAGCAGGTCACTCGCTCGTCCTGCAACACGCTCTTGGGTGCAGGACGGTGGTCCCTCTAATCGTATGCACGCACAAATTTATCACAGCATAAAGCAACCCGCGGACCCCCATAAAGACCTGGGGCAGCGCCATCTACCCGGGCAAATCTCTTCCGGGAGGGTGTCTTGAAGGATTGGGTGCGAAAGGCATTTTGACAGGCGGTTTGATTGCAAGGGAATAAAGGGAATCTCATATAGAAAGGTTCAAGTGTGAAAGGTATAATCAGGCCCCTCTGCAATAAAGGATTGAATAAATAAGCAGGGAGAAGAGCCAGAATCGTAACAATCGATGGGATTTGATGAAAATAACGCTGATGGTGCTGATGCCTGTAATCCCAGAGGCTCCGGAGGAGGCCGAGGCAGGAGGCTCCAAAGTTGGAGGCCAGCCTCAGCCACTTAGCAAGGCCCTAAGCAACCTAGAAGACCCTGTCTCAACCTCCACCCTCCCTTTCTGTCTCCTTATGTCGCTCAGGGCCACCAGGACAGAAGGGGTAGCCCTCCCCACTTCTCATTGATTCCAACAGTTCAAAGAGAGTCACCCCAGGAAATAACACCCCTATCATTTCTGAGCGATTTCACCTTGATTTTTCCCATTTTTTAATGGAATAGCTGAGCTGTAGGATGACCGTTTGTACCAACGGGGGCCGTGAAGTGATGCCCACGCCATTGCTCACCCCTGCAGAAGACACCATCCGTCCGTCGGACGGCCATCCTCAAATAGGCTCACCTCATGGGCTAGTCGGGGTCAAAATAAGAAGGATTGCTGACCGAATAATAGACCACTTTCTGAGTCAGCCCAATATGACAGTCTGATAAAAAGACCAAAGAAGCCGCACAGTGCCTGATAGAGAGGGAGGGTCCGGTGGGAGTCCATCAGAGAGCAGGGTGCTGGTCTGTGGCTTCTTCCCCGAGGAGTCCAGCAGCATCTAAAGAGATCCAAGTCGCCCACCTCCCACAGGTGTGGCCCCTTCTCATTGACAGCTTCTCAGCTTGGTGGCTGAGGCTGGCCTCCAATTTGTCATCCTCTGGCCTCAGCCTCCCGAGCTGCTGGGATTACAGGCGTGCTCCACCGTGCCCCACTAGGCACATCAATTTACCTGGGGAATTTTTTTAAATACCCTTGGGGCTTTCCTGCTTGACCACTTACGGGACTGGGTAAGTGCTATAATCGGGATCTCAGACATGCCCCAAAGGCCCAGACATCAAGGCTGGGTCCGTCCACGGCACTATTGGGAGGTGGTGGGACCTTTAAGAGGCGGGGCATATGGGAAGGAAGTTGGACATTGGGGGTGTGTCATTGATGGGAATCCTGGGGCTCTGGACGCCCCCCTCACTCTCTCTTTTGCTTCTTGGTCATGAGGCGAGGGGTTCAGCCCCGCCACACGCTCTGCCTTCGCGAAGTCCTGCAATAGAACGGTAAAACCATGGGTCAACATCAGATCTTTTCTCCCTGTAAGTCAGTGGCCTCAGGTGATGTGTGATAGCAACGGAACGGTGACGCACACACCTTATAAATTATTTAGGTTCTCAGAGGTTCTGTTACACGATTAAAATGGGGTTGAGGGATGCGTCAAAATTTAGAGGTGGCACCTGAACACACACTCTCTCTCTCCCTCCCTCTCTCTCTCTCTCTCTCTCTCTCTCTCTCTCAACTAATAACTCCTACAGCCCTGACGGATGGCCTTCTGTTTGCATTTCAGGTTCACAGATTCATGCCCTTTTGGACCTTGGGAATATACAACGGGACACTACCACCCTACAGCACCATCCATCTGTCTTTGGAGTAACAGACCCTCTACCATTACCACGTCCCCAGCGGCGTCACAGCACACCAGTGGGGACCCATGCATGCACGTCTGCCGTGCTTGTTGGGTTATTTGCTCCCCGTCTTGGGACGTACCCACACCTCAGTTTACAACGGTGCCTCTGTCTCCGTGTCCAGCATTTTGATTGATGTTATTGCTGCTCTCTGAGAGCTTGCTGTCTCCTCTCCTGCGTCCCCACCCCGCTACCCCGTGCTGCAGAGACGGTAACCCATCCTCCCTTTCAGGTGGCACATACCCTGCCAACTCGTGGAAAAGGAATGGGACGTAGGTGCCGTGACCTCCTGGGGAGGTGCCTGATTTCCCGGTGACAGTCACCTGCACAGACTTAGAATAGCACCCTGATTTTCACCTCCAGCCAGAAAGGGAAACGGGTGTGAGTGTGTGTGTGTGTGTGAGCGTTGAAGCAGGACATTACGTCTTGCAAATTTAGGCCAAAGCTTCTCCAATTTGGCAGCACATTTAAAATTCCCTGGGAGGATTTGAGAAGATCTTGATGTGGCTGATCTAGGAAGGCAATAAAAGTGCTCCCCCCCACCCAGGCTAATGGGCTTCCAAGATAAACAACCACTGTTTTAATTCATATTTAGAAGTAAACAAGTCCCCTACCTCCGTGAAATGCTAAACATAAAGGTGTCTGTATGTGTGCATGTATGTATGTACACATATATACACATATAAACATACACATGTATTTTTTTTGCAGGGAAACTTCAAAGGTTTGAACTTCAAGTCATCCTTTGTAGACATTTTACTTAAACCAAAGCTTCAAAGGAAGAAATATTACGCTCTCACTGCGTTTACAGAGAATATATTAAGAATAACCAGAATAGATTTAGACTGAGATGGTGCAGTTATTGCTAAAACGTTGGTTATAAAAAACTACATTCATCCGTTTTCCGACACTGTATCAAAATGCCCTAGATGAGTAACGTATAGAGACAAAAGGTTCATGTGGACACACAGTTTTGAACTTTCTAGTCTATGATTGGGTCGACCATTGCCCTGAAGCCTTGGGTGGCGGTTCCATATTGGAATAGCACACACGTGTGTCAGAGTAAATTGCTCACCACATGGACAGGAAGGAGAAGAAAGCAGAATAGGGTGAGCCTTGCACACCTCCATGGATGCCGGTGCAAGATATGAGACTCCTGGGTCAGACGCACATTCTTTGCAGACATTTTGCTTGAACCAAAACTTCCAAGGGAGAAATATAATGCTCTCCCTGCTTTTATAGAGGATATATGAAGAGTTACCAGAATAGATTCAGACTGAGATGGTGCAGCTATGGCTAAAATGTTGGTTAGAAAATCCCATTAGGTGGGAGAGCAAAGTGTGCCAAGATGTTGAGCAGTCGTGTGAAGAGTTTACACTGGCCAGTAACACATGCCCAAGGAGGAAAAGAAATACATCAGTCAAAATCATGAAAGACTTGAATTGGAGTCAGTAAGCAATTTCCATGGAATAAGTTATCAATGGAATAACGAAATTTTAAATTATAATCTAAATTAATAAAAACGGGCTGCACAGATGTTGTCTTCCATTCTACTTTCTTTTACTATTATAATGCCTGCCAACATTAGTGATAGAAATTAATGAGCTTCCTGTGGCATTTCCATGCACGCATAGAATATGCACTTATTGTATGCACTGTCCTTAACACCCCCTCTACCTCCTTATTCCTTTCCCCTTACCTAAGAAATAGTTTTGTCTCTGTATTTGCCAGTATTTTCAACACAGATTCAAATACAAATAAACATTTTTCATTACTTTCACTGAATCATCTTTATAATATTGAAGTTTATTAAGGACTCACTGATACTTAACATTCATAAATAATGGTCAGATAGTAATGGTTATAATTCATAATATAGTGTTGAAATTGAAAACACAATCAAACCCAGGGCATTGATGACATGATCATCTCTTTCACCCATGGACCTACTCTCGCACCTGAAATGGAACAATAATCACCATTAATGTGAATTCAGTGGAAATAATCTGTTAGTCACATACAGACCCAAAGCTGTGAAACCCTGAGCCAAGGCAAACCTTTCCTACTCTGCCCGTTTGATTGTCTCAGGCAGTTTGTCACAGCAACAGAAGACAGATGAACCCTGGCTGGTTATAATGGATTGTCAAATGGAAATCCCTCTGGGGCTAACTTCAGAGTGCACGGCACAGTCCCAGTGGGGGCAGAGGAAAACATGTCAGCTAGAGGTAGGAGCAAGAAAGGAAGAAACAGGGGGACAGCAAAAACCAAGACTCTCTATCTTCCTCTGCCATCCTAGGATCTGCCTTGAGCTGTCATCCAACATGAACCAATAGAATCTCTCAGAATCCTTTTCATTTGCATAAACCCTCTAGAGGGAACCTGATTGGCTCTTTTCTCACCAATGGATGCTCCCCCTGCCCCTCCACCTACACGAGCCAATAGAATCTCTTGGAATCCTTTTCATTTACATAAACCCTCTAGAGGGAACCTGATTGGCTCTTTTCTCACCAATGGATGCTTCCCCTGCCCCTCCACCTACAGGAGCCAATAGAATCTCTCGGAATCCTTTTCATTTGCATAAACCCTCTAGAGGGAACCTGATTGGCTCTTTTCTCACCAATGGATGCTTCCCCTGCCCCTCCACCTACACGAGCCAATAGAATCTCTTGGAATCCTTTTCATTTACATAAGCCCTCTAGAGGGAACCTGATTGGCTCTTTTCTCACCAATGGATGCTCCCCCTGCCCCTCCACCTACACGAGCCAATAGAATCTCTTGGAATCCTTTCCATTTACATAATCCCTCTAGAGGGAACCTGATTGGCTCTTTTCTCACCAATGGATGCTCCCCCTGCCCTTCCACCTACATTGTCAGGTGCCTGTCTCCCCCCACCCAATCTCCTGTGTGGCACCAGGACCCATTACACCTACTGGCTGGGGGACCAACTGTTCCACAGGACCTGAGAGTTACAGACACTTCCCCCAGAAGAGGGCACGGTGTGAGCTAGAGGGCTCTTCTCAATCTCGATGTGCACAGGGATCTCCTGGGGGGTCAAATGCAGATCTGATTCTCCAGGTCTGGGAGATTGCATTTCTAACAACCTCCAAGATGGTGCCTGTGTTTGGGTACAGGGTCGCTCCTTTGAGCTACAAAGGTATAGACCCCCTGATTCTGAAATGTGGCTGCAAATTGGAACCACCTGGGACTCTTCAAAATATTAGTGTGAAAATAAGCAAATTGAGAATCACAGCGATTGGGGGGCCGTGGGTACTAAGGATTGAACCCAGGGGCGCCTTACTGCGGAGCTACACCACGGGTCCTTTTTATTATTTATTTCGAGACAGGGTCTCCCCAAGTTGCTACGGGTGGACTGCAGCATTGGATCCTCCTGTTCCTCCTCTCGAGTTGCTGAGATTACAGTCATGCACCTCTGCTCTCAGCTTACACTGATTCCTAGCGAGGAAGATTTTATTCCCTCGGGGTCATTTGGAAATGTCTGCAGACCCTGTCGGTGGCCGCAGGGTGGATGGGTTGGGGGATGTGCAGAAGACAGAGCCCAGGGATCTGCTGCAGACCTGCTTCAGCAGAGGAGACGGCCCCAGGAAGAAGCACCATCCTGATCCAAATGTGGATCTTGCAGAGGCTGGTGCTTCAAATCGCGCCTGCTGCTACCTCTGCTGTGGACTATTATGTTACAAAATTAATTCTTGCAACACTTCGCTGATGAATAATTGGGTAATGTGTGTCGGAGCACATTTACCGAGCACACACTGTTGTAATTGGCTTTGTTTAACTGCGACACAGAATAGCAAACAGCCAGCTCTGTCTTCAGGTCTATTATCAGTTAAATTACGATGGCCCAAGTCCCCTAAATCTGGTAAACTTTGAAGGGCTGCTCCTCGCTACTGTCCATGAATTCTGGAAGGCAGATCTTGGAGAAATGGATGCTGGCGTAGTGACACTTTAAATATCAAACTGCTTAAAACAGACTTCTCTTTTTTGCAACCTGCCCTGCTTTGCAGGGAACAGTGTGGCTAAGAGCCTTCTAACTGGTGTGCTTTATGACCTACTTGAACAGTTACACGATCGTACATCTGCAGGGGGAACTGGAGGGTGGCCCCATACCATGGAATCATCAAAGAGATAAACTTAGCGCTCGGCAGGAACATGCAGCTGATGCTGCTCTCGGAGAAACACCAGTGAGGGGCTTTTTGTGAATTTTATTCCACGCAATGGCTCATCTTTTATTTCCTGTATTTTTCTTCACAGCTTTGCAAAAACTCGTCGTGGAAGGAAACCAACCAACTTGGTTGGCATTTTTACGGAGGCCCAGGAACCATGCAGACATACAAAACAAATGAAGTCAAGCACATGGATCAGCCGGACCTCTGCCAGCTAACACCAAAAGACAAGATAATAATAACAAAGCTGGGATAATAATAATACTAGTGCAATCGTGTGATAATTACTCCTGTCAATATTTTTTTTTTGAAATAAATGAGCTTTCAGTGTGTATTCAAACTCTTCACTCATATCTCTATATTAGTTACAAGAGAGGATATATGGATGATCCTCAATTATTTTCGTGCAATACCAGGGACAGGACTCAGGGACCCCTGCATGCTTAGGCCAGCTTGTACCTTTGAGCTATATTTCTAGCAAGTTTTGATATGTGCCTATGTGTGTTTGTGTGTGTGTGTGCACGCCCACACATGCCTTGCAGAATGGACTTCTGAATGCAAAGCTTGGGTGGATGTTTTGACACAAATGTGCATCAAAGAGCAGTTCAAGAGTGCTTTTCCCCCCTGGTGTAGATTTGCAAGTATTTACTGAGTGCCTTCTATAAAAACCATTTAATATACATAGTCTCTCTCTCTCTCAGTACCACAAGTGCTTAACCACTGAGTCATATTCCAACCCTTTTTATTTTATTTTTTTTTATTTAGAGTCAGGGTCTTGCTAAGCTGCTTAGGGCTTCAATAAGTTGCTGAGGCTGGCTTTGAACTTGCGATCCTCCTTGCGTCAGCCTGAGCCGCTGGGATCACAGACGTGCGCCATCGTGCCCTGCCCATTTCGTCTTCGTAGCAACTCACTAGGTCAGTTATATTTATCTTGGTTTGTGAAAGAAAAAAAGCAACAAGTTGATTGGCCCCTAGAAGAGCCCACAGTGAGGACGGGAACTCAGCTCTGAAACCAAAGCCAGGGTCTTGCGCCTCCTGGCACCGGGGATGCTTCTCCATCTCTTCTGAGGGACGTGGCCAGTCTTGAACAGAAATGGAAAGAAAAAAAAAAAGATGTGTTGAGAGTTTGAAGGAATCCCACCTGGGACCAGACACAGACCCTTGGGCTGGACGGTGCAGGGAGAGCGCTTATGTGCTGAAAGAAGGGCGCTCCACCCTCCTCTGGCCCTGACAGTGACAGGTTCCAAAGTCCTTGACCGGCTCTGCAACCCCGAGCCATTGCTCCTGCAGCCGGTGGCTTCTCTGCAGAAACTTGAGTGAGAGCATCCTTCCCTAGGGTGACCTGAGGTGGGGGAAGTCCCCGTCAACAAATGACTACAGAAGAGCCTGCGTTTTTCCGATGTTCATAAAATGCAAAACCGTCGGCAAGCGTGTTGCAAAGAGTTTTTAGAGGTGTTTTACCTGTTACAATGACATCATTTAACTATTGCTTAAATAATACATGTGCATGTGCATGTGCACGCGTTAACTGGCGCACTCTACGTCTGGGTCACAAGGAGCGTCAAAGACTTCTTTGAAATGAAGTTGTTTGCTCTCAGAAGGCCGTTTGGATAACTTAGGACCCGAGCAGACTTTCGCCGTTCCCGGCCGGCAGCCAGATGAACCCTGGTGAATGCAAAGGTCTAAATATGGGTTTTCAGGGGATGCATCCATTCCCTGAGATCTGCAGCTCAGGAGACGGAATGGGTGGCTTGACTTGCCGACAGAGGGAAAAAGGGAAGTGGTTAAGATCCAGGAGCCTAAAATCTCCTCACCCTGATGTATCACTGATGGCCGGTGCTGGCCCCGGACAGTCACGCGGGAGTCCCTGGCGCTGGGACAAAGACTCAGGAGGAAAAGAACACACGAGGTCCCCCAAGATTTCAGCCCGTGCACCCCAAGTTCAGATCAAAGCCCCACAAATGTGCCAAGCATCACTTGACCGTATTCCACACGAATCTTCAAGGCCAACCCTACGTGGGCCAGATTGTGACCTTGAACCTGCATCTACGGATTGGTCGCAGGTGGTTTATTGCAAGTGATCGTCAGCAACATGTTCAGTGTCGCAGGTTGACTTCACTCTCAAAGGTCTTCCCTCTTGTTCCCAAGAAACAGCAGATCTCACCGGTGCTTCTTCCTTTAAGAATTATTGGTCTATTAATTGCCGGTTAATGTACCCATGATCCACTCCTAATCACTGTACTCATAATTAGCATAAGGAGCTCCGGCAATGTCAACCCTGCAGCATCCATCTGTTTCCATCCGTTGACTTTAGGTGTTTAAAAAAAAAAAAGAAAGAAAAAGGACCGACCCACAACCAATATGTGTGAATAATTCACGCCGACGCAGCCCTTAATTCCATTTTGATGTGTGCATACGTGTGCGTTTGTGGGTGTGCACGTCCACACACAGACCTTGCAGAATGGACTCCTGAATGCAAAGCTTGGGTGGATGTTTTGACACAAATGTGCATCAGAGAGCAGCGCTCGCCATCCCACACACACACAGGGCGGGAAACGTGCCCAGAGCTCTCTCTCTGTTCATGCATATCCGGGCACAGGGCTTCAGGTGACTACTCCCCTGCATCCGCGTACATCAGTGACTTTGGTCATGAGCCCCAAATCCAGGTGTTCCCCCTAAAGCTGACGCGTGTGCATACATTGAAAGCATGGGAAAAAAAAAAGTCCTCGGGTAATTTCATTTTAAAAAAAAACATTCATCTGTCCTGCAAAATCATTTGTTTGCATGAATGTTTTATGAGGTACAGGGAAATGTTGCCGCGTTGGCAGTCATTTAGCCGCGCTCCAGCCGAGATTTCTCTTAGCGTCCCCCCCTGACCGCGGCTGGACGGATGAATCATCTCTGCAGCCCACCAGCGGCGGGCGGTGGGGGATGATCAATGCCAGAAATTAAGTCGGTGTTGGCTCCGAACCCCGAACCGTAAGATCCAAGTTCAATGGAGAGCCCAGGAAGGGTGCACGTTTCCTTGTGCGGCCGAAATGAACACCCCACGCAATCATAAACTAATCATGTTCCCTGGGGAAAAAAAAAAAAAATGTTCTTCCAACGAAATAGCCCTTTCGCTAGAAACTGCTGAATTTTTCACCCTGGACATAGATCTTGGAAAGCTGAGCGGGGAGCTGAATTGCTCTATTGTGATCCAGATGAGCCAAACCGTGCACAGGTGACTTAGGGGACTTGTCCCCCCTTGGCTTGGGTTATAAATGCTCCAAGAAACCACGTTGCTCTCTAGGGATCCGTTGTTGCCAAATGCAGAATCTGAAGGTGATAATCAGGCGCAAGATGCAACTTTGTGGCTTTGATCCCAGGCTCTTCAGGCCTTGAGATGGGTCCTCTAAGGCTCTTGCTATGCGGCTTGAACAATTCACCTGGATTGTGGGTCCCTGGTTGTTATTTTTTTAAATGCCACGGTGATGTGACATCATGTGACACTTTTAAAGAATGTGTGCCTCTTGGAGACCCCTGTCAGGAATTGGGAGCATTTTGCGGAGATAGCAGTTCCCCTAAAAGATAAATGGTTGCCCTAAGAATCTCGTATGCCATGAGGACTTTCCATTTTTTTTCTAAATATGTAATTTCAATAATCAACACCGTTCTCTTTATAGACCACACACACACACACACACACACACACACAATACAGGTGGACCTTGGCTTACAATGGCTTGCGATCTTTCAACTTTGCAAAGGTGTGAAAGAAGGCTGTGTGCATTTTATGCATTTAGTGAAAACGAACTTGTTAGCAGGGATGGAACTCGGGGGTGCTTCACCATTGAGCCACGACCCCCGGCACTTTCTACGTTTCATTTCGAGACGGGGTCTTGCTGAGCGGCGAGGGACTTTGCCAAGTTGCTGAGGCTGGCCTCCAACCCGTGATCCTCCTCCCTCAGCCTCCCGAGTTGCTGGGATGGCAGGCGTGTGCCCCCGTGCTCAGCTGATAACTGGAGTTTGAGTTTGAATTTTGCTCTTTGCTTGGGCCAGGGACAGGCTAGGTAAACTCTCTCTCCACACTGGGCAGCAGCAGCAGCAAGCTGCAGCCCCTGTTTGGGCACAGGATCAGGAAGGGGAGAGATTCAGAGGCTGCAGTGTGCCCGGTGGCCAAGGGACCACAAGTGACCACACGTGGGCCACCCACTGAATCCTCAGAAACTGAGTCAAAAGAAACCTTTTTCTCCTTCACATTGTTATTTATTTCAGTGACTGCCACGAAAATCTGACTGACACACAGCATCCGAAGGTGTCTTAAGAGCCTTTGTCGTAAGGCTGCTAGAAATATACACAGTTGGCAATGGAAGACAAGTCTCCTGCTCACTTTTTTTATGCTTGGAGCTATGACGGAGAAACACAGAAAGGAGTTTATTGTTCCTCTTGGATATCCATGCTTACAAAAAACTGGTAAGCCGGGTGCGGTGGTGCACACAGGTCATCCCAGCAGCTCGGGAGGCTGAGGCAGGAGGATCGTGAGTCCAAAGCCAGCCTCCACTAAAGGGAGGCCCTAAGCAACTCAGGGAGACCCTGTCTCTCAATAAAATACAAAATAGGGCTGGGGACGGGGCTCAGGGGTCGAGTTGAGTTCAAACCCTGGCATTTCTGTCCCCTCAACCCCCCAAAAAAACCTCAGGTAGGATGTGAGGTGGGAAGAGTAGATTCTTAACTGTAAAGTCAGGAGCATGAAATGAATCTGTCCATATATTTAAAATTGTTAAGAAGCAATGACTTTTAAGAACTGTTTCTATCAAATCATGAGATCTTTAGTTTTCCCTCATAATTTGCATTAAAAAATCCATAACTTCTGCCCCCGATCTTAAAAATCTTCAAAACTGATTCTATTAAATAGAATATCATGTTGTTTTAGGACTTTGAGATTCTCAAATCTTGACTTTATCAGCTAGAATTAAAGAGAGGGAACAAGAAAGATTTTCTTAAAAAATCTGATAAATGGAGCAATCAATGTCAAGGTCAATCTATGCAAACATGTTTATTTGTATATGCATATACATAATATGTGATTTTATTTATATAAACAGATACATGGGTATATGCATGTACACCTATATGTGTATGAATTCACACACACACACACACACACACACACATGCAAACTCTTATACTACTGACTAGGAGGCCAAGTGACGTCGGTATGGAACAAAAGTGATCAATCGCTGTTGGGTAACACGCGGAGAAGGTTTGAGACGGACAAATTCTCCGAGGCTGGCTGAGAGCAAGAGGATTCTCCTTCTTCATTCTTGTATCAACAACAAAATCCAATATCTACACACATTTATTGAGCTCGGCAAATGTATTGCCTTGGAGAGAAAAAGATATAGATAATTTGCCTCCTCGTTCCACATAAGAAATCCTCATGGAGGATACTATTAAATGTGCAGGGAGTTTCAAAACCCGGTTGCCCACTGGGTTTGCTCTGTAATACAGATTTTTTTGTGGGGTATTTTGGTACCTGGGATCGAACCCAAGGGCGCTTAACCGCTGAGCCACATCCCTAGACCTTTTGACAATTTACTTTGAGACAGGGTCTTGCTTAGGGCCTGGCTAAGTGACCGAGGCTGGCCTCCCACTTAGGATCCTCCTGCCTCAGCCTCTGGAGTGGATGGGATTACAGGCATGCACCTCTGGACCCATTGTCATAGAGATGTCTGAGTACAGAATGATCACTTAAAAGAGATCTTAAAGTCTTTCCTTTGACAGAATGTCTATTGTCACGTTGCAGACTTATTTGTCAAACAAGGAGAAAGTTGAGAAACCAAATGAAGTCCAACGGAAATCACATTTGCAAATCGGAAACCAGCCACACCTTATACTTTCTTTTATACTTTGGATACACCAGTCATCTGGGATTTTCACATGCCAAGTTCCTTTTTGATACCCAACCCTAATTCAATTTAAAGACAACAGTAAGATGGAGTCAAATGTATTGGAAATTTCTAGGATTTTTTTAAATTAACTTCATTATGCAAAATTATCAGGTACAATGTGATGCTCTGAAATTTGTAGATGCAGCATGATCGTCAGATCAGTAATTGTTTAAATAGAGCTACTCAACGATGTCGTTAATCGAATCATTATTAGATGAGGGTTTTGTTGGTTTGTTTGTTTTAGATGCATTGCTATTATCAGACCCAAATTCGGAACATGTTTAAGAAATCTGTTCGGGGAGCAAAGTAACCATGAGATTTTGGTTTTGGTGGCACCAGACCAAAAGCCGAGGGACAGAGAGACGGAAGCCAAAGTGAACAGATGATCCCCATGATCTACTTCCTCCCGCCATGCCCCACCGGCCACCCGGTAGTCCATGCATAGGATTAACCCACCAAATGGATTAATCCACCAAATGGATTAAACCACCAAATGGATTAATCCACCAAATGGATTAACCCACCAAATGGATTAATCCACCAAATGGATTAATCCACTGACGCATTCATCAAGTAATTTCACCTCGTGGACAGTGATACATGCCAGCTTCCCGGAGGTCACTTTGTATCCCAAAGGCTAACAATTGCCGCTGGACTCGGTTCCTACTTGATGGGGTGGATCCTGAGTCCTCGGATGGATTTCCAAGTTGGCATCAAACCTGTTCTGAAGACGTGAGTGGGGACAAGGTGGTCGGCGTCCCTGGCTTCCATCTAGGCACTGGATAAAATACACAGATTTCTGCTCCGGCTTTGGGATACGGAGACTTTCAAAATGAGGAATTCGGTACAAGAGTGCATATGGCTTTCCTTCCATTTCTAAATCCGAATGGTCTTTCCCGATGATCCTACAATCCTCCACACATTCCCGTGTGACATGGTCGGAGCCTTAAATGGCATCCGGAACGTTCCAATTAATGATGCTCAAATATGAAATGGATCTGCCAGGGCTCGGGGGAGCCGTGAAATGGGTCGGCTGATTTGGACCCTCGACCCCTGAGAGATTTTAATGCCTCAGAGACTCCCAATTCCGACGACATAATAGGAAATAGTATATTTTAAACAGCCTCCACCTTCCTGGGGCGGGTGGGTGAAGTAATAATTTCTTTTGAATGAAGAGCCCAGAGGAATGTAGAGAAAAGTCTTGTATACAGCTGAGGATGATGTATCACCGGGGTGGGAATGAGAATTTATCGCTTTTTCCTGGACTGTGCTTTGGGATTTTTTTTCATTTTTGCTCCTTACGGTGAAGAGCCTGGGTTTTGTTCAATACATGAGAAGTGGTGAGTCACTGGTTTCTATGACAATTTAGATGTCACTTTACACCACTTCTAGCCCTGGCCAGCTCTTCCTCCCTTCGATTTTATCATTTATTTATGTTTTGGTTTTTTGGGGGGTACTGGGGGTTGAACTCAGGGGCACTCGACCCCCGAGCCCCACCCCCAGCCCTATTTGGCATTTTATTGAGAGACAGGGTCTCCCTGAGCTGCTTAGGGCCTCCCTTTGGTGGAGGCTGGCTTTGAACTCACCATCCTCCTGCCTCAGCCTCCCGAGCCACCGGGACTGCAGGTGTGCACCACCGTGCCCGGTTTGTGGCTCATTTTTTAAATGTTTATTTCCAAATGCAGCTTGCTCAGGCCCTCGGATGCCTGGTTAGCTGCAGGTGAACAGACCCACCGCTGCTGCAGAGGAGCCCAGGTGTGACTTGGATATCGGGCAAACAAAGCTCTCCATCCAATTCATCGCCGATGCCTTGCCTTCCGGATTCACCGTCTATTTTTTTCTAACCTAGAAAGGTGTGATGTCTTATGAGGCTGCTGCTTCTACAAACACTCACGCCGGAGAGGTTGAAAAGCCAGGCTGATACGACGGATCCCAAGCAGAGGTGCAAGCAATTGGTCATTTCCCAACGCCCCTCTCGGGGAGCACAGCTCAATCACTGCAAAGCCATGGTGCACACAGAGAGTAGATGACCAGACCCCGTTTCCTGAGACCCCGATAATCACCTAAATTCCGAGGGCACTCAGCACCTTAGTGTCTCTCATTATCAATATTAATTACGATTGCGTTGCAACGGATTATTATGAGGTCTACCTTGGCCCCGCCGACACGAAAGGTCGCCTACTGAATACTTTCTCAGGTTTCCTTCATGGCATCCTCTGAATTTGCATTCCCACCTCCATTTGACTGCCCCGTAATTAAATGCATATGGAGAACCACCCCGTTCCCCAGTTTTCCCTATCGTGAGCCGGCCACAGGCCCTCCTTGTTCGACAGGAAGCTCCAGCCGAAGCCATCTGCTCAATATTAGCGATCGAGCGTCTCGCCGCCGTGTGGCTCCTGGTGTAATTATACCCTGGTCTCTCTGCATGGTTCCAGGGTCCATTTTCAATCTTTCTTTAACAATCAGGCGATAATGAAGAAATTGCTCTTCTGGTCTCCTTTTCATTGATCACTTAACAAACGTTAGTCGAGTCTGCACTAAGTAGATGCCATGAGGAGCCGAGCAGGTGATATTTGACCTGTTCTTGCCGAGGGTGGGTTAGCATCTAGGAATGATGCCAATAATGATGACAAGAATGTCAAGAATGTGGATGATGGCTCATATTCGTCGGGCATTGCTTAGGTGGTACCTTATAGAAGGTACTAGCTACGCAAATATGAATAAAATGTGATATTTTAGCAGAATCGTCTGAATGTAAATTGAGATTATATTAATCAATATTTTTTTTTTCCTGAAAACTGGACTACAGGTTGAGAACCAACATGATACCACAAGTATATGATCTGCAGGTAAGCCAGGTGGGGTGGTATATACCTGTAATCCCAGTGACTCAGGAGGCTGAGGCAGGAGGATTGCAAGTTGGAGGCCAGCCTCCGCAAGTGAGTGAAACCTTTAGCACCTTAGTGAGATCTTATCTTAAAAAAAAATAAGAAAAGGGCTGGGGATGTGGCTCAGTGGTTAAGTGTTCCATCCCTGGTACCAAAGGGGGTGAGGGCAGAAACTTTGTAGATAAGATACAGGGGACAATAAAAATACTGTGCAAAGTTATTTCAAGAGACGTATAGATAAGGCGTATGAGAAACACCAGCAAATTTTGTATTAGACTTGAGTCCCAGCCCCTAAAGACCTCTTTATGTACATGTAAATACCACAAAACGCACAATTGGATACCTTTCTGGCCCCGAGTATTTCAGACACGGAGTACTCCATCTGTACCGTTAAAATTCTCCTCTTTGGAAATTTTTTTATTGATCTTTCTTATCTCTGCCTCCTCTTGATTTTACCCATGAGATCCGGCTCTATCCTCTGGAATTCTAGAGACGGGGTCGATTTTCTGCACCACGTCACTTTCTAAGACTCCCGCAGCCGGACCCTGCGGTCTCTTTCCCAGATCAATCGTCGATGCCGGTTCTGCAGCTTCCTGATTGACAGTTCCCACCCAGTCTCCCCAGCAGCCGGAGGGCGACCTCTCCCAAACACTTCCCCTTTAATGACGAGGATTTTTCCAATCGGGAGAGGCGAGGAGAGGGTCTGGGTTCTCCAAAGACTAAGATGCGAGACCCTCTCTTAAGCCACCACCACCATGACCCATCCGTGACGTGGATGTGCCTTTGCAAGTTGGTGTCGCAAACCTGTCGCCCACGGGGACAGAGTCGGGAGATGCTGCGTCTCGATTCCCGGGGGGCACCGTCATGGGCAAGGGTCCCAATCACAACGTGTCGCTAGCCCAGGTGCAGAGGGACCCCGGTAAGTGCTCAGTTGAATATGTGATGCGAAACGGGGGGATGGCAATGGAGGATTGCGACAAGGAGCGACATGTCCAGGGCTGGACCTGAGAAGCGGCCATCGGAGAGGGCCTCCTGTGTCTTTTGGATCTCGGCTTGTGAATCCGCGCTCAGGCAGCACCGTCAAGAGGGATCTGTGTCACCTGTCCCACCGCCAGCCCTGCATCTGCACCAGGACCCACAGGATGTGCACGTCCCCCCGGGTCGGGTTGATTCACTCACCCCAACTCGGATTTTAATGGCGAGCCTCTTGCCGTGGCCAAATGCAGCTCCCGTGCAGCACCCACCTGCATCCTAGAGGGTGACCTCAGTGGGTTCTCAAGCAAAGCAGGTGCTGAAGAAAAGTGGGGTGCTGCCTCCTAGGCACCCCTTGCTTTACTGGATGAGTGAAGATGAAATGCAGCCGCTCAGCTCACCCGACGGCAGCTCGGACCAGCGGCCACTGTGGACGTCCCCCCATGGCCGCCAGTGGCCAGGCTGTCCGCTGGGATTTCTGCATGGCAGATGGACAGTCTCCAGCCACTAGCTCAGACACGCTCTCTCTCTCAGGGCTGCAAAGCACATGCACCTTCCAGATGCCCCCAGGGCCGACACCCACGGGCTGACCCAAGCCACAGGGTGAGCTCAGAATCGGGGACACCCAGGGCTCTGACCTCACTGAGCTGAGGGTGCGGGGTGCAAGGTGGCTCTCAGGCTGCAGATGTGCAATCGTCCTACCTCAGGAAGCCCCTGAGCCATTATCAGCAAGAGCCGGGCCACGATGGCTCTGCAGACCCCGCGAGCTTGGCCGAGAGCCGGTGGTTTGCACCGCGGGATTCGGCAAGAGGAGAGGGGCAGAGCTCAGCGGATCCATCCTGGTGCGTCCCAAGGAGGCCCCCGACGCTCAGAGCTGGAACTGCCTGAGGACGCGGCCGTCGCTGTCACCTGCTGGAAATAACCCGTGGGTCACCCACATGCCACACCTGTCGACGCCGAATCTTTACCAGCTGCCTCTCAGGCAGAGCACCAGTCTCCAGGATATGTAAAGAGCTCTCACCCAACCAATCAATGGGCCAAGGAACTCAACAGGCACCTGGCAGAAGAAGAAATGCAATCCTCCATCAAGAAACACAAGAAAAAATGTGCAACATCTCCACGGATTAGAGAAATGCAAATAGAACGACTCAGATTTCATCTCATCTCAGTCAGAACGGCAAGTATCAAGGACACAAGCAACCATAAATGTTGGTGAGGATGTTGGCAAAAAGATTCACTCCTACGTTGCTGGCCGGACTGCAAATGGTGGAATCACTGTGGAAAGCAGAATGGAGAATCCTCGGAAAACTGGGAATGGATCCACCGTTTGACCCCACTCCTCGATCTATACCCCAAGGACTTAAAATCAGCACACGACAGGGACACAGCCACATCCGTGTTTATAGCAGCTCAGTTCACAAGAGCTAAACTATGAAACCAACCTGGGTGCCCTTCAACAGAGGAATGCATAAAGAAAAATGTGGTATATCTACACAGTGGAATATTACTCAGCCACGAAGAAGAATGAAATGATGGCATTTGCTGGTAAATGGATGGATCTGGAGAATATCATGCCAAGTGAAATAAGCCAATCCCCCCAAAAAATCAAAGGCCAAATGTTTTCTCTGATATTACGATGATCATTCACAAAAGGGGTTGGGGTCTCGGGAAGAATAGACGTACTTTGGATGAGGCAGAGGGCAGTGAAGGGAGGGGAGGGGTGTGGGGTAGGAAGGACAGGAGAACGAATCTGATATTCCTATCCTAAGTGCATATATGACCACAGGAGTGGTGTGATTCCACATCACGTACAACCAGAAGAATGACAAGTTATGCTCCATTTATAAAGTAGGATGTGTCCAAGCGCATCCGGCATTTAGCCGCGTAAACAGTAGTTGTTTATTTTTTTCTCTGTCCTGGGCGTAGACAAATCTACTCCTTGCTTTGGGTCCCTGATACGTACAGAGCCTGTCTTGGGGACTTGGGACAGCTCCCGGGTTCTCTTAGGGCTCACCTGATCCAGGACACTAGCCCCGGCTGATACAGGGGGCAGCAGTGTTCAATCCCAGAGTGTGCAAGTTGTGCAGGGATTTTTCTTTTACGGAGGGGACCTTGCCACATGGCCAATGTGGACTTGACCTTCAGAGCTCCTCGTGGCTCATATACGTGACCTTGACCTTCTGAGTTTGGCGCAGTTCACTTAACATAATAGCCCCCAGTTCCATCCATTGACCCGCAAAAGCCCTCCTTCCATCCTTCTTCATGGCTGAGTAGTACTCCATTGCGTCTGTACCACATTTTCTTCCTCCATGCCTGTGTTGACGGACACACAGGCTGGTTCCGTAGTTTGGCTCTTGTGAGTTGTGCTGCCATCGACCTGGGTGTGCATAGTATCCTAATGATAAATGCTGGAGATGGTGACTGTCATCCTGATGCAAAACTGAATTCCCACTTAATCCGGATACAAATAAAGGTAATTCACGTACATTTTCAGCGAATGCAAGATTCATAAATCAAGGGGGAAAAGCATCTCCCGTTTCTTGGCGGTTTCCATAAGACGTGCTATTTCCCCATGAGCTCAGGGATGTCATTACTGTCCTACAGGTGGCCATCCTAGAGTGACGGCACCCAGTTAGCATGTCACACGATCGAAACTGCACAAGGAAAT